>NW_019418169.1:7139-37741 GCF_000390285.2 Anoplophora glabripennis | reverse complement strand
TCCGTGATTCTATGTTGGGTCAGTTTTATAGAACATTTAGTATATCGTGAAGTTTAAAAAAACATCATATAAAACTTTTCATCAAAAGTTCTCAATAAATAAAGTAGAATAAAATAAAGAAAAATATTAATGTCTGAACAGGATCGACATTGTTGGATCATCCAGTATAAAAATATTCAAAAATTGCATCTTGTTAGTAGATACAAAATTTTTCATCAACGGACGTTAACAAAGAAAGTAGAAAAAAGTAAAAAAGATAAAGAAATATCTAGGCTCCTTCCATTCTAACCTGGATTAGTTTTACGTAACATACAGTATGCAAACTTTCAAAAAGGCAGCTGTTAATAAAATAAAAAATCATTAAATAGGTTCATAATCACATAAGTTTGAAATTGTGAAAAGAATATGCAACATTTGGCTTTTATCTGGATTATTTTGTAGAACATTAGTATAAAGTTTCAAAATGTTTGATGAGAATGTTTTTCAAAAAAGAGTAGGACCCGCTCGAGAAAAGAATAGGAAAAGTTTATTCCAAAAAAGGCATCTAGTTAGTAAATATAAAATTGTTCATCCAAAAACTACGTAGGTAAGGCAGAAATGGTAAAAAAATAAGTTAAGACATCTGGTTAATAAATATACAAATGTTCATTAAAAGACTGTAGCAAATAAAGATAAAGTTAAAAGCGAAAAGAAAAAACTGCCCGTAATTCAAACCTGGGTCAATTCTCTAGAACATCTAGTATATGGATTTTTAAAAAAGCGATTTTTCTTCAAAAGATTTAAAGAAAATATTAAAAAATTAATAAGGAAAAAAGTTTCGTTCTGTTGGTAATTGGATTTTGTGGGACATTCAGTATAAAGATTCAAAAAGACATATGGTTAATAAATATACAATTTTTCATTTAACGACATTAGTAAATAAAGACAAAGTTAAAAGTGAAAAGGGAACAAAATTGCCCGTAATCAGATGTGGGTCAAATTTGTGAACACCGAGATTTTCTAAAAAGCGGCTGGTCAATAAATGTACAACTTTTCTTCAAAAGATTTCATGTATAAGGGAAAATCTGGTACACCCGTGTCAATTTTATGGAACATCCTGTACAGAAATTGCAATAAACACCTAGTGATTAGGGTATAAGGTTTTTCATAAAAATATTGCAGACTTCAAGTAGGTACAATATATAGAAAAAGAAAAAATATTAAGGAAAGTTTCGTTCTATTCGTAATTTTAATCTGTATCAGTATAAAAATTCAAAAAGGCAACTGGTTAATAAATATACAATTTTTCATTCAATGACTTTAGTAAATAAAGACAAAGTTAAAAGTGAAAAAAAAGCGCCTGGTTAGTAACTATATAACTTTTTATGAAAAGATTTCAATAAAAAATTTGGTGTGAAAAGATATGTAAAATCAAATTTTACCTGTGTCATTTTTATGAAACATCCGATACATACCTTTGTGGAAAGCATATGATTACTACAATATCAGATTTTTCATAAAATTATTGCAATCAATAAACTGAAATATACCTATAGGAGCCTCTGAACCGTTCCAGTTTCAACGCAATTTTTTAGACTCCCTGTATACAGAAACCTATTTGAAGATTTATATTCTTTTGTTATAGAAAGGTTTAAAAAGATGAATCAAAATATAAAATTAAATTACGGCAGTAAGTAAAAAAAAATCTTAGGGTTACCTCGTCTGAGATTGAACCGCCGACCTTATAACGGGACGTTTTTACAACTGTACTGTCGTTGGCTTCATCCACAGTTCGTCTGCATTGATATTTTAATTGTCGTCCACAACTGAAGTAATCAACAATTTTTGTAATGTTAGGAATATTCCATCCTCCGTGATTCTATGTTAGGTCAGTTTTATAGAACACTTAGTAGGTTCATCGTGAAGTTTAAAAAAACATCATATAAAACTTTTCATCAAAAGTTCTCAATAAATAAAGTAGAATAAAATAAAGAAAAATATGAATGTCTGAACAGGATCGACATTGTTGGATCATCCAGTATAAAAATGTTCAAAAATTGCATCTTGTTAGTAAATACAAAAGATTTCATCAAGGGACTTTAACAAAGAAAGTAGAAAAAAGTAAAAAAGATAAAGAAATATCTAGGCTCCTTCCATTCTAACCTGGATTAGTTTTACGTAACATACAGTATGCAAACTTTAAAAAAAGCAGCTGTTAATAAATAAAATTTAAAAAATCATTAAACAGCTTCATACATAAGTTTGAAAATGTGAAAAGAATATACAATATTTGGCTTTTATCTGGATCATTTTGTAGAACATTAGTATAAAGTTTCAAAATGACATCTGGTTAATAAATATACAGTTTTCCCTTAAAAGATTTCCGTGAGTAAAGTAGAAAAAATTAAAATAGGAAGGATAAGTTTAATTTGCCATGGGTTAACTTTGTAGAACATCCAGTATATGGATTTTCAAAAAAGTGACTGGTTACTAAATATATAACTTTTCATGAAAAGGTTTGATTAAATGAAGTTGAAAGAAGTGAAAAGAATAACGAAAAGCCCAGCCTACCTGTGTCAGTTTTATGAAACATCCTGTACATAAATGTTTCAAAACGCGGTTAGTAGGACAAAATTTTTCATAAGAAATATTGGTCAATAAATTTTCGACCGTTCGAGCATTTTTTTTGGACACCCTGTATTGAAATATCTCATTAACTTTTAAAAAATCGGTTTAAAAGTAACTTCCATTAATGGTAATGAGTGCGAGAAAGACCGAAAGCTCTCTGAACGTAAGAATGCGTTCCTTTTCAGACTATCTAATCTTCTAAACTACAATCATTGCGTTAGTCGGTAAACTGTAAACTTTATTTGGTGCCTGTAATACCGGCCGGTTATGGAAATGTCAAATATCAGATTAGTGTGTATTTTGTGAATATCTTAAGACAAAAGAAACTGCTAATGTAATTACTGAAATAATTCTAAATTATATTTAGGAGATTGAAATAGACCATATAGGTACCCCTGAAGCAATGTGTAATATTGATTCCATGTCCAGTTGAAACATATACCTAATATGAATAAGTGGAAATTTAAACGAAGAATGAAGTATGCATAATATACAATTCGATTGAAAATTGGTTTTTGTGATATTATTTTAAACTACAACTTGTATAAGCTGTTGGTATGGGGCAGGTATTTGAAGAAAGATATGAATTAATAGGAAAAGTGCAATGGTTTTTAAGTAAATGGATATTCAAAAGCTATGTGGCGAGCACTTTGTGTTTTGTAATGTGTCCGAGATGAAAACTGAAATAAAAAGAAGTCCATAGGAATGTGTTCAGTGATACCTAATACAAATTTTCCATCAATTAATTTTTGTAGAATTAATAATTGTATAGATAGAAAATAATTGTAATTGTATCTTTTTAAAAGAAAAAATAAACAAATTACTGTATTTCTTATTGTGTTAACTGAAAGTAATGATTTTATAATAATTGTTTTCATTATAAGAAATATTGTTTTTTTACTGGTACATAGGTATGTATGAAAACATCTTAGAAATTTTTAAGTTATATTATACCGGTTTAAGTTGTTTGACTTGATTTTAAATTAATAAAATATTCAATCTCAATGCAGTATAATATAGGTACAGGTATTAAGTACAATTAGTATAAATTATAATTACTTTAGATAAAAGTAATAATGCTTTGATGAAATTTAAATTGGTGGAACTGTCATATGTAATCTGCAATATTGAGGCTAGCAGTTTCTGAAATTTATTTTGACTGTATTCTAAAAAATTCGTCAAACCATTTTTGAAAATATTAGGTAATTAAAAAAGATGGGCACGTGAAATATTTTTTTTATTAGTAATCCATAATATATTTAACATTATATATCTTTTGTGAGAAATAAATGTAGTACCTAATAGTTGTATACTTACTGGGTTGTAAGTTAAAATATGTAGGTTTTATTAAAAAAAATAGTGTAATTTTGAAAAATAAGAAATGCTATTAAAGAATAATATAGTGGGGTAAGTATATATTGTTTTTTTCACTGAAATATCAGAAATATCACTGTAAGTGAAATAGCAAACAATTACTTACCTGCAGGTATACAAAGGTGTTGAATGAAATAGAGTTCTAATAAAATAATTAATAATATTAACTGTACTGTAACTGTAATATTAATTTCATATTTTCGAATAGTATTTCTGTCTTAAGTTGCTAGTCAAAAGATGACCTATTTTTTTCTTGAATAGCATAGGAAACTGAAAGTGGAGCCTTAAAAGAAGTAACTCCTTGTATATCATACCATATTTTGTAGTCAAATGTTTTTATTAACTTATTAGTTTTATAAATATGAAAAGAAATTTAGTATTATTTCTAAATAATTAAGAATTGGTTATCCTATTCAATTAGACACATATTTTTCATATAGAAGTAAAAGAAATTAATATTTGTCAGTATGTTTTGCAAAATTCATGAGATATAGGACATTTATCTGTTGATTCTTAACATTGTATCATCATTAGTAAAAAATTATAGTTCCATGAGTTGTCATTGTAGTAAATACATGCTTTATTAAGAAAAAGATAACATGGAGACAGACTTACTTACATGTTTAGCTAGCTAATAAAATTACAGGTACACCTAAAAGATAGAAAATCTGCGAGTTCAGTTTTTAACACACGTTTCACTTTTCCATAACATTTTTACATTGCACTTGCGAAACTTCTATACCTACTGGAATGGAGTTGAAATTTAATATTCAACCGAAGGGCCTCTGGAAGACACATCAAAGTATCCCTTCAAAGAACAGCCAAACTTTATATTTATATTTGTTTGTTTGGCTGTGAAAATTCCTCGTGTGTTCAGATTATACTATACTACTTACTATACTAAAAAGTTACTGTGGCAGATGGGATATATTCTGACAGTACCTAGAACACGTTTCACAATTTTATAAGTAGCAGGTACTTGCGAAGGTCACTCGTTTTTTTTATCACTGTAATCACTGGTGGCTTCCAGGGTTGAAGAATGCTTCGAGACTCCACATCAAATATCTCTATTCCAGTATGTGGTAGTTAAACTTGGTGATGTACTTGGTACTTCTCTCGATGTCAAGATTAGATTTGACAGATCACAGAATTAGCAGGCTCGATTATTCACCATGGGAAAAGTAGATAAAGGTCTTCAAGGTTTGTCTCGGCATTCGTGGGGCCAAGTAACCCGCCTGTCCAATGTAATTTTCTTCTTGGGAAAAAAACTATGCAAAAGCAATACAATACCAAAGAATACGATATAAAACGGCCTCCGCTAGCGTGATTTACACAAATCGGCGCGTATAAAGTTGAAAATTTACGATTTTCCTACGAACAACGGGCGGCGGCCATATTGTCACATCGAACTGTCACCAGTTTTACCGCTGTCATCGGCTGTCATAAACTCGCAAAATTTTTTGTCGAAGAGATTTATACCATCGCTTACGATCCGTTGGGGCTACTGCGGGGGCCGAATATAATTTTTCGAGGAAAGGGAAAGGTATCGTGACGTCACTCGTGAATAATTAGGCCACGGAAACTATGCCAACATCTAGTAAGAGCCGCGGAAAGTACGTTCTCTTTTCACCTGACTAAAGAGACGCCCATGCCTAAACGAACAAATTTTATATCGCTAATGCCGGTCTTAAATTTTGTTACGTTCGACCTAAAAAGAGTTGATGGAGATATAGAAGAGAGAGATCGTCGCAGGAAAGGCGTCTCGGGAGGCAAACGGAAACTTCCTGGGTCCTCGGACGCATCCGTACGACGAAAGGCCAGGGCTTCGTTCTCGCGCAGAAAGCGAAGGCCGATCGAGCGAGGGAAAAAAATTACGCCGTCGCGAAAACGGCGTTTTTGCCGAAATAATCCGGGCTTATATAAAATAATCGGGGTCTCGCGAGAGAGACGCGAGATGCAGACCCGTTTTGAAAAGCTAATTTCGGCCTTAAAAATTAAAAAATATCCCGCGAAAACACGCCCGAGACCCTCAGAAAGGACGAAACTTTCGCGTAAAAGCGGAAGCAAGTCCCGATCCCTCCCGGGAAAAAAGCCCTCGGTCAGAGAAATCGACCCCGAAACGCTTCCGATGGAGGGCGTTTCCGAGTATCTGCATCTCACTTCCCCGTTAAATGCCGCGGTCCGTCGCGCGGACGACCGGAAACGCGGAAAATTTGAGGGGAAAACGCGGGAAAGCCCGCACCGGAACACCCCTAAACAACGCAGCGAGAACGACGGGTCGCTTCGCGACCCGGGGCGAGCCGCTGCGCGGTTCGCCGAGGGAGCCTTTGATAATGGAACGTGCCCCTTTTTCGGGGGCGGGCGTGCGAGCGAGAGTAACCCCCACGTTTTAATATATATGATAAAGCGCTATGAGCCGCGAGCGCGCCTGTCTCATATGCGAATTCGCTATTTCGTCTAGCGGCTTCAGCTTATGTTTTATGTCTGAATTAAGCAACNGGAACACCCCTAAACAACGCGGCGAGAACGACGGGTCGCTTCGCGACCCGAATCTCGCGGCTGCGCCGCTCGCCGAGGGAGCCTTTGTTATGGGAACGCGGCCCATTTTGGGGGGCGGGCGTGCGAGCGAGAGTGCCCCCCACGTTTTAATATATATGATTGAATATTGAATATTGAATATATGATTTGCATCTCTATTCATTCAAGATTCAGCTAACCCAGGAATTGAAATGAGACAACCATTTAATGCGCTGGACATTCGTTGATTGAATGCTGGAGAATCAACAAGTGGACGATGATGTTGTTAAGATCATCTTTAGCAACGAGACGCATTTTCATCTTAGTGGGTATGTGAACAAGCAAAACTGTCGAACTTGGAGCAAAGACAATCATCGGGTCAGTCAAGAACGACCACTGTATACCCAAAGACTGAGAATGTGGTGCGAATTTTACGCTAGTGGGATGATTGGTCCATTCTTTTTGTAAAATGAGGCTGGAAACGTAGTGATCGTCAATGGAGAACGATATGGAGAGATGCTATTGAACTTTTGTGGGCTTATTTGGAATGGATTTGGATGACTTGGTTCCAGCAGGATGGTTCCACCTGCCACACAGCACGTGTGACTATTCACTGTTACGGTAGGAATAATGGACGACTCACGTAACAGTGATATCCCTTTGGCCACCAAGATCATGCCATGCAACTTTTTACTGTGGAAATTCGTAAAGTCCAAAGTTTATTCTGCTCAAATGAATATCATCCCTGAATTAACCGCAGGAAATCGGAGAGTTATCATCGATTTCAGCCGCAAATATGCGAAAGCGTGATACAGAATTTTCTTGAATGAGTCAGGGAGGACATGTTCGATATCATCATTCATATTTAATGGCAATGTCTACCATTTAAAAACCTTTGCCAACTTTTTAATTAATGAAATCTTTTTTTCTCATACGAAATGCGTTTCTTTTGGTATATCGTTTAGTTTACATTAATATTGGTAGCAATATCATTAAGCAATAAATTAAAGAACGAAGGTCCCTTAAGGAGTACTAGATATTGCATAAAATTTAACAGGCTTGGAATTACTGAGAAGTTGTATGTTTACATCTATAGCCTCAGAAATAACATTGAATAAATTTGTGAGTGTTTCCTTTAATAAAACAATCTTGAGCACCATTACTACAATTTTTTTGAGAAGAATAATGAGCGAAAACATGTACACAGTCTTAAGTTGTAAAAGATGATATATCATCAAGACTTTTAGTGCACGTAGGCTTCAAACCTCGCAATGCCGGTAAAATACTTTCTAAAAAGAGGACATGTTCAGAACCAAAATGAGCTACATTCTGTGAGTCGTATATATACATTTTTATTTTTTCAGGTAATAATAACTGAAATAAACCTACGGTCAAAATATAATGAATTAACCTGTACTCTGACACAAAATACAGAAACACGTAATGAATATCGCGCATTTCTCTAGACGTAATCCCTTAATCAAAATTTATAGCCGAAGCGGGTGGAGTAGCGTAGCGATAAGCTCGCAGCATAAGTGTTTCAGCATTTAATCCGCGACTAAATGACATATTTCAGTCTTAAACGTAAAATGCCCGAAATTATTCGAAACATAAGCGAACTCCGCTGAACTCCGTTAATCGCAGCTGAACCTGCGCCCGAATTTATTTACAGCACCTATTCAGAATTATTTTCAATAAACATTCTAAGGGAATAAGAATACAGGGATTCTTTAATACCTCAAGCTGCGTATCGCTGGGGGAGAACTTGATGAAAGCGGTCACAGGAAGGAGTGAGGGGAGGTCCCGGCGCTTTCCTCGTAAAAGGCGCCAACACAAAACATCTTCGCGACTCTCATCGCAAAATATTATAAAGATGGGTTTATGTCTTCAGTAGGTAGAGACATTGAGGGGTCACGACTCAGATAAGTGAAATGAATGGATATTTTACTGGTCTTTTATATTTTCCTGCTTTACCAGGTTGTGTCCCTCTAAAATGTGAATACTGATTAAAGATAAGTTACTTAAATATAAAATTTTCGTAATAAAACAAAAAAGTTACAATTTTGACGAGTGTTGGTAAATATATGTCAAATTCATTCAGCAAAATTTTAATAAAATTATTAATTAATACGCAGATCTTTTAGAATAGAAAATTCACGAAACAATTATAATTCAACCAAATTCATTTGTTTTGATTTTACAATAGATTACAAAATTATTTTAGAAATTTTTACATGAGTTCTGTAAATTTACAGTTCTTAAAAAAAATCAGTGAAGGAAGTATTATTGGAGTAATACAGTTATTTAGGAACTAAGGATTTATTTTTAACCGAAGACCGGTCTTGATAAAAAATCCAATTCCAAAGATGTTTTTATTTATTAGTTCACATTATCATTCGGGTATCATTTAATTCAATATCTGAGGCAAACGTCCACTAAATGCACCCAGGACAATCCCAAAAGAGGAAATCATCAGTACTCTAGAAACCACATGCCGACGTCTTCCCTTAAGAAGTTACAAAGAACATCTAAATCTTCGAAACTGAAACTATCCAATAAAGAAATCCAAACCATCAAAGAACTGAAATAAAAGGAGGAAATTATCATAGTCCTGACGGACAAAGGAAATGTAGCTGTCATCATGGACAAAGCATGATGCATATCCAAAGTTAGGAACATACTACAGGATCTAGTGTTAAAGAAGTCAAATTAGAGTTCTAGTGGGAAAGACGGAACACCATATCAGAGGCTGGATATCCTGAATATTCATAAAAATGTGAACAATCATCACAGAACACAAGGATGAGAAATTCCTCCCTTCTTTCTTTTTCTGAACAAATTGAAAGAGTGACGGTTTATCCTTGTCCTTAGCCTTGGCAAGTATCTGTTCAACAAGAAAGCCTGGAGTCAGTTAAAGCTAAGTGTTGGGTCAGATATGTTGATAATACATTTGTTATTTTGCGCCATGAATACCTATAACAACATGTTCCTGAACCACATCAGTGCGATATGTCCTGACATTATTTTTACAATGGAAATGGAAGAGAATGGTACCTCGTTTCTTTATGTCCTTATCAAGAGAAAACTAGGCGGCATCTTACCAACAACAATGTTTACTGGAAACCAACTCACATGGACAGATATCTGAACGGTGAGTTTAATCATCTCCCCATACCATGAACAAGGTTTTGACAACACATTCATCCATAGCATGCATCAGTATGCGATGAACTAGTGCACACATAATATAAATATAAGACAGAAGACTTAATTTCCAGTTTCAGGTTCTCCTTTGGGAAAAGAAGTCTAAACCGACAATGTAGCAATCAGCCCAGAAATTGTTCAACCACTAACAACTGCCAGGGAAGACTGCAAAGCAAGCTAAATCGATTCATTTCGACAGTACATCAAGTCATTTGACTGGACAACATTAGAAAATGGTTAACCAATTCTTCCTGAATAAGTATTTTTCAATGTACGGCAAGTAACGTAACATTTACAAAATGGGGTTATGACACATTATTCTCTGCTATGTAATAAAATTTAAATATTGAATTTCCTGATAGGTCGATAAGACACGTTGGTTCGGTTCCACAGCCTTTTCGTTTTCCGTACTTAAATCCTTTAAGTTTACTTCAGGCGATATTTGAAAAATTTAGTAGCACTGGGGATTTACTAGTAATAAAAATTTTGGTACTATCATTTTGTGTCAATTAATTTATAGATGAGCTCCACCAACGCCACTGCCTTCAGCAACAAAAAAAGTAGAGAAAGAGATGTGGAAGAGGAATAGGAGAATGCAGTACCCTCATCAGCGCAAGCTACATCGTTCGCACCATTAACATTGTCAGAGTTGACAGCGATATCATAGAAACAACAAGGAATTAGTTCAAAAGTAGCAACAGGAGCAGTTTTTGAAAGACGTATGACAACAACGTAAAAAGAGAGATACAGGCTATAACGGATAATAAAACAAATGGAGTAGTAGTTACAATAATAGATCGAAAAAATGTTTTATCCGTATATTTGACATGCAAGTCCTTGGGTTTCATCGAACTTGATATCCAATTTATCTTCATTATGACTTTCATGAGTCAGAGAGATTTGTTTTCATAAAGTCATTAAAATATCTCCCAAACTTCAATTTCGTTAAGAATTATTCACATAAATTATATTCCTATCAATTATTCTCTCTTTTTTCACAGAAAGCTGAATTATATACTTATTGTGTTACTATGCAATAATAAATTACGACNTCAAAACTAATTCTCCACAAACTTGTTTCCAAGGCAACTAAGCGCTTGTTTCCAAAGCATGCTATGTTTAATGTAGAAAATAAATTAAAATGATTTCGTATTCATCACATGCAAGCAATGTTATTTTAGCGTTTTTCTCGAAAACGGTTAGATTTATCGAAACAAATAAAGTATACCTTTTTTATGTCAAAAGGTTAGGAGAACAAAAATATTCAGTCAAATTTCGCATAAAGTGTAGCACAAAAAAGTTGGAACCATTCAAATCAAAATAAAGGCTCGTATGTGGCGCTCTCTACAAAATGCGAAAAAACGGTAGGAAAAACTATAATCCTCATCCCGAAAAACCCCCATATACGAAATTTCGACAAAATTTTATGAGTGTGGCAAAAGATATTGCAAAAAAACTGCTAATAAAATTTAACTTTAACACCCTCTAACTCCGTTAATAATCAGTTTTGGAAAAAATGTTATAGAAAGAGGTAGGATTTATTTTCGGTTTAGAATTATCCCCTGAATTTTTTGCTCATAATTTCCGGACACCCTGTATATGTCAAATTCATTCAGCAAAATTTTAATAAAATTATTAATTAATACGCAGATCTTTTTAGAATAGAAAATTCACGAAACAATTATAATTCAACCAAATTCATTTGTTTTGATTTTACAATAGATTACAAAATTATTTTAGAAATTTTTACATGAGTTCTGTAAATTTACAGTTCTTAAAAAAAATCAGTGAAGGAAGTATTATTGGAGTAATACAGTTATTTAGGAACTAAGGATTTATTTTTAACCGAAGACCGGTCTTGATAAAAAATCCAATTCCAAAGATGTTTTTATTTATTAGTTCACATTATCATTCGGGTATCATTTAATTCAATATCTGAGGCAAACGTCCACTAAATGCACCCAGGACAATCCCAAAAGAGGAAATCATCAGTACTCTAGAAACCACATGCCGACGTCTTCCCTTAAGAAGTTACAAAGAACATCTAAATCTTCGAAACTGAAACTATCCAATAAAGAAATCCAAACCATCAAAGAACTGAAATAAAAGGAGGAAATTATCATAGTCCTGACGGACAAAGGAAATGTAGCTGTCATCATGGACAAAGCATGATGCATATCCAAAGTTAGGAACATACTACAGGATCTAGTGTTAAAGAAGTCAAATTAGAGTTCTAGTGGGAAAGACGGAACACCATATCAGAGGCTGGATATCCTGAATATTCATAAAAATGTGANCTGTATTTCTTATTGTGTAAACTGAAAGTAATGATTTTATAATTGTTTTCATTATAAGAAATTGTTTTTTACTGGTATATAGGCATGTATGAAGAGAAGAGAATTTCTTAGAAAGTTTTAAGTTATATACCGGTTTAAGTTTTTTGTCTTGATTTGAAATTAATAAAATATTCAATCTTAATTACTTTGGATAAAAGTTCTAATGCTTTGAATGAAATTGAAATAGGTAGGTGAAACTGTCATATGTAATCTGCAATATTGAGCCTAGAAGTTTCTGAAATTTATTTTGACTGTATTCTAAAATATTCTTCAAATCATTTTTGAAAATATTAGGTAATTAGAAAAGATGGGCACGTGAAATATTTTTTTTTCATTAGTAATCCATAATATATTTAACATTCTATATGTTTTGTGAAAAATAAATGTAGTACCTAATAGTTCTATAGGTACTTACTGGGTTGTAAGTTTAAATATGTAGGTTTTATTAAAAAAAAATAGTGTAATTTTGAAAAGAAATGTTATTAAAGAATAATATAGTGGGGTAAGTATATATTGTTTTTTTCAAATTCACTGAAATATCAGAAATATCACTATAAGTGAAATAGCAAACAATTACTTACCTGCAGGTATACAAAGGTGTTGAATGAAATAGAGTTCTAATAAAATAACAATTAATAATATTACCTGTACTGTAACTGTAATATTAATTTCATATTTTCGAATAGTATTTCTGTCTTAACTTGCTAGTCAAAAGATGACCTATTTTTTTCTTGAATTCCATAGGAGCAACACCTTGTATATCATACCATATTTTGTAGTAAAATGTTTTTATTAACTTATTAGTTTTATAAATATGAAAAGAAATTTTAGTAGTATTTCTAAATAATTAAGAATTGGTTATCCTATTCAATTAGACACATATTTTTCATATATAAGTAAAAGAAATTAATATTTGTCAGTATGTTTTACACAATTCATGAGGTTTAGGACATTTATCTGTTGATTCTTAACATTGTATCATCATTAATAAAAAATTATAGTTCCATGAGTATTCATTGTAGTAAATACATTCTTTATTGAGAAAAGGATAACATGGAAACAGACTTACTTACATGTTTAGCTAACTAATAAAATTACAGGTATACCTAAAAGATAGAAAATCTGCAAGTTCAGTTTTTAACACATTTCACTTTTCCATAACATTTTTACATTGCACTTGCGAAACTTGTATACCCACTGGAATGGAGTTGAAATTTAATATTCAACCGAAGGGCCTCTGGAAGACACACCGCAGTATCTCTTCAAAAAACAGCCAAACTTTATATTTATATTGTTTTGTGTATAGACATACGAATCAGTACGTATTTGTTTGTTTGACTGTGAAAATTCCTCGTGTGTTCAGATTATATTGTACTACTTACTAAAAAGTTACTGTGGCAGAGGGGATATAAAATCTTCTGACTGTAGAACACGTTTCACAATTTTATAAGTAGCAGGTACTTACGAAGGTCACTCGTTTTTTTATCACTGTAATCACTGGTGGCTTCCAGGGTTGAAGAATGGTTCGAGACTCCACATCAAATATCTGTATTCCAGTATGAAGTAGCCAAACTTGGTACTTCCCTCACTTGGTACTTCCCTCGATGTCAAGATTGGATTTGACAGATCACAGAATTAACAGGCTCGATTATGCACCATGGGAAAAGTAGATAAAGGTCTTCAAGGTTTGTCTCGGCATTCGTGGGGCCAAGTAACCCGCCTGTCCAACGTAATTTTCTTCTTGGGAAAAAAACTATACAAAAGCAATACAATACCAAAGAATACGACGTAAAACGGCCCCCGCTAGCGCGATTTACACAAATCGGCGCATATAAAGTTGAAAATTTCCGTTTTTCCTACGAACGGGCGGCGGCCATCTTGTCACATTGAACTCTCACTAGTTTTACCGCTGTCATCGGCTGTCATAAACTCGCAAAATTTTTTGTCGAAGGGTTTTATACCATCGCTTACGATCCGTTGGGGCTACTGCGGGGGCCGAATATAATTTTTCGCGGAAAGGGAAAGGTATCGTGACGTCACTCGTGAAGAATTCGGCTGCGGAAACCCTGCCAACATCTAGTAAGAGCCGCGGAAAGTACGTTCTCTTTTCACCTGACCTGAGAGACGCCCATGGCTAAACGCACAATTTTATATCGCTAATGCCGGTCTTAAATTTTGTTACGTTCGACCTAAAAAAAGTTGATGGAGATATAGAAGAAAGTCGCGACGCGTCGCCGGAAAGGCGTCGCGGGGGGCCAACCGGGTCTTCCTCCGTCCTCGGACGCGGTCCGTGCGCCGAGAGAAAGGCCAGGGCTTCGTTCTCGCGCAGAAAGTGAAGGCCGATTGAGCGAGGGAAAAAAATTACGCCGTCGCGAAAACGGCGTTTTCGCCGAAATAATCTGGGCTTTATAAAATAATCGGGGTCTGGCGAGAAACGCGAGATGCAGACCCTTTTTGAAAAGCTAATTTCGGCGTTAAAAAGTAAAAAATACGCCGCAAAAATACGCCCGAGACCCTCAGAAAGAACGAAACTTTCGCGTAAAAGCGGAAGCGAGTCCCGATCCCTCCCGGGAAAAAAGCCCTCGGTCGGAGAAATCGACCCCGAAACGCTTCCGATGGAGGGCGTTTCGGAGTATCTGCGTCTCACTTCGCGGAAACGCGGAAAATTCGAGAGGAAAACACGGGAAAGCACGCACCGGAGCACCCCTAAACAACGCAGCAAGAACGACGGGTCGCTTCGCGACCCGAACATCGCCGCTGCGCGGCTCGCCGAGGGAGCCTTTGTCATGGGAACGCGGCCCTTTTTCGGGGGTGGGCGTGCGAGCGAGAGTAACCCCCACGTTTTAATATATATGATTAGTAGATTATCTTCCCTATTAAATAAAAAACTTTTTTGAAAAATATTACTCTACCTAGTCATAAAATATACAGCTTTAATAATTTGTTTAAAATTCAGATTTTCTAGGTACTCAAATAAAAAATATAAAATTTCGTCCTTAACAAATTTTAATTAATTATTACTTAGCTGTTAGAAAAATTATATGCTTATAGAATTAATACATTTGCTGTCTATTTTACTCATGTCATCAATGTTATAGTCTTTCCGATATCAATTGAAGAACCAAGAGGTTGACAGTATGTACCAGTTTCGGTCGCTGACGGTAGCAACTCGGCATTGAAATATTTGAAAAACTTGTTCCCATATTTATTTAGCCATATCCATATACAGGTCTGGTCGAACTAAACGTGAAGGGGCAATAAATCTCAGTGTTGACAAGTGGTGACAAATTGCCCAGCAGTGCAGTGCAGCAATGCGGAATTTGGTGTGATTCAGTTATTATCAATCGTTGATATTACAATTGCGAAAGGGGGAAATATTATTAATACAACATGGCATTTTGGAGACCTTTTGAAACGAAACAAAACGAAATTTACAATAAATATAATAAAATTGTTTGAGGACATAAATAACTAAAGTATGTATGTATGGCCAAATCAACATATAATAGAAATTTTCTACACATTATATGTATACAAATTATTATAATTTTTTACCTTAAGCAGAAAATTTTTTTAGGGACGCCTATGAAAGTCATTAAATTTTATTGCCAGGCGTTTTTTTACATGTTCAACTGACTTCGGAAAGACTATACTATAGCACTATTGGGTTGGTCCTATGGTTTGGGTTTCTCGATATATATGGTGTCTGGAAAGGTCATGTCAAAAATGAAGGGGTATACAGGGGAGGTCAAAATAGTTGTAATACTTTATAAAAAATGTTTTCCTACAAAGCTTCACTTTGGCCGCCAAAGAAACAAATTTGAAAAACAAATTCCAATTATAACTTCTCAGTCGTTACATTATAACAATGAAATTTGGGCAATTAAAGTAACTCATTGTAATGTTTATTTCCAAGTTTAAAGTGATATCCAATATATCTGGATTATACAGGAGCAGACGAAATTATCTATTTAAATTTATACATCTTTAACAGCGTTGCCAAATTTGACATATTTCTTTCATAGTTCAATTCCTCTCTCCCTTTGATTAAAAAGGTATACCGTATATCAGTCGATATATTGTACCGTTTTTTGTGAAAATCGAATTTTATTAACAACATACATTTATTTTATCAATACTAACATTTTTGTAAAAATCTTGATTTCTATAGAATTAAAAGAAAAATGAGAACTGTTAAGTAAGATGTTCAATATGTGCACCTTGAACTTCAATGCATTTTCTGAAATTGCTCAAACACCTCTCAAAATAACATGTGGTGATCATTTCTATTCATGGCGTATGTAATTATGCGATTTAATAATTCTTCCCTACTATTTACAGGAGTTTGATAAACAAAACTTTTAAGATGACCCCAAAGAAAAAAATTGAGAGGATTAAGATCGGGAGACCGAGGTGGCCAAGGAAAAGGACTACTTCGACCGATCCGTTGATTCGGAAATGTGGTATTTAAATAAGCCCTTACTGCCCTGCTAAAATGGGGTGGTGCACCATCGGGCATAAGCCACGTTATTTCGAATATTTAAAGGGACGTCTTAATGAGTTAAGGTGTTCTTAGAGTAAATATAGGTGTTTATCCCCATTTAAACTGTCAGCTTCAGAAGCATTACGTTCTACAAATTCGTACATTAGATGAATATCTGCAAATTCTTCACAGCTAAAATCCTCCCTGATATTGAATCAACAAATGGTGTCAAAATGATTTATGACAAATATCTACTAATTACACATACTTGTTGACAGTCATATCAATCTTAATTCCCAAGATTTTTGCAAAAATGTTAATATCGCATATTTGATATAATACATGTATGTTGTTAATAAAATTCGATTTTCGCAAAAAGAGTATAAGATATCGACTGATATACGGTATATCTTTTTTTTTAGCAAAGTGGGAGAGAAATCAAACTATGAAAGAAAAATGCCAAATTTGGCAACGCTGTCAAAGATGTATATTTAAAATCAGTTTAAACTTGGAAATGAACATTACCATGAGTCACTTGAATTGTCCAAATTTCATTGTTGTCATGGTAACGACTTAGAAGTTATAATTGGAATTTGTTTTTCAAACTTCTTTCTTCGAAGGCGAACCACAACGAAGATCGACAGGAATTTTTTTTTTTATGAAGTACTACAACTATTTTGACCTCCCCTGTATACCCCTTCATTTTTGACATAAACTTTCCCGACACCCTGTATAGATTTTCAATTCGTATTATGAGTATAGTACTAGGTAGATACATTTTCATGTTTTTCAAGTTGTTTCCCTAAAAGATAAGACAAAATGTAGTGAAGTTGTTTCCACCACAATTTTCTAGAAAAATTGAATAGTGAAATTTCCCATATCTTGATTGAAAAATAAGGGATGCCTTTTATTTTTGATCTTGTGTTTATAATGTCCAATAACTTTTTTATTTGTGAACATTTTAATTTTTGTCATAAAATTTGTACTTACAAGTTTTTAGAAAAAAGTAAATTGAGCCATTTTTAACCACATACCTATCATTTAGATGAAAATAATATTTTACAAGTTATTTTTCATATAAGCGCCTCTTTTTCAAAATACAGGAATTCAAAGATAAAATTTAAATCACTAGTTGGATTTTTTTTTAAAACATCTAATCAAATTTTGTATAGACTTTTATCTCATGCTGGTACATTCTTTTTGTTATTTTAGTTAAGCAAATCAAAACCTGAATGGAAAAAAGGGTTTTGAAGCAGACGTCGAACATTAAGGTTGCTCCTAAAATTTTTGAAATTTTGTATAATTTTGATACGGCTTGATTTAATGAGCAAGGGGAATTTTTTATCTATGCTATGCTTAGGGCCTGGCAATTAAAAAAATTGGCACATTTTGAATCATTAACAAGGTTTTAGTTATACGTCTACTTCATAATATGAAATAAAATTGATTTAATATTGAGATTTTAAGTTGGATGTATTTTAATATTATAACTCAAGTAGTAAAATATACTTAAAAAATAACCGAATGTGTTGGAGAATTTACAGTTTATTATTATTGGAAGTTATGCAAAAACATTTCTGAATCGTACAATTCAAGTAAATTTTTATAAAGTCTAAAGAGGTTGCAATATCTTGTAAATAAAGCTCTAAATTAAAATTTTCAAAGATGGACAAATTAAAGAAATAAATGCTAATAAAAACACGACACACTTTTCATGAATCATGAAAAAATAAACACCACAAATGGACCAAAATGAAAAATTTTTTATACGTCAATTGTTTACTTTAGAATTAACTATTATCTATCTCTTGGGAAGCTATGGAAAACCTCACACCAACTGCAAAATTTGCCCACACATATTCAATTTTGGAGATATACAGGGTGATTAATTAACAATGGGAAAATCGAAAGCTGAAGATACTACACGTAAAATGGTGACCATTGGCGTAAACATGCCTTATCCGAAAGTTGATAGTTTCGGAAATACAGGGTGTTGAAAGTTAAAATTTTAAATCGTTTTTTTGCGATTATTCTGAAAATATGTAGGTTAGGAACTTGAAAATTTGTGAAACTATATTTTTTTAGGCGACGAATAAGATGCGTGTTGTAATTTCAGCATTGCTCATAGAGGGCGCCACTTACGACCAATTTTACCGAAAATTTAGTTAATAACTTTTTACCCTGTATGTCTAACATGAAACTTGATTCAAAACCTGAAAGAGCAATAATTTTTCCATTAATTATGTACTCTTGTTTCATTTCGGTATCTCGATGCGTTTTCGAGAAAAATAGATTTAACGAACACTATGTTTTGATAATACGAGAAAGTAATAGCGAAACAAACTAAGTGTTTCTTCATGTTATTACAATAATTAACAATAAAACAAATGAAATACCTACGTAATAATGATTTAAAGTAATTGTTCGAAGAATCCACCGTTGCCACTGATACACTTTACACAACGTTTTCTGAGAGATCTTCGAGTTTGAAACAACATATTGGGATTGCGTCTGCCAAGGGTGTCCAAGCAAAAATGTTTCCACGGCTTGAAGAAGTTCTACTTTATTTAAGAAGAGACACGTGGTTCATGCACGATGGAACTCCACCGTATTTTTCTCGGCCAGTGCATGCATATTTAAATGTAGTTTTTCCAAATCGCTGGATTGTCGATGTAAACATTTTTGCTTGTCCACCCAGAAAGAAGTCCGGACTTTAATCCTCTTGATTTTTCTTTTTGGTCTTGAATGAAAGATATAGTTTACAAAAAATCTATTGGTTCGTGTGAAGAGTTGTGCCAAAGAATACGAATCGCTGCCAGCGAAGTCAGACGCAATCCCAATATGTTGTTTCAAACTTGAAGATATCAGAAAACGTTGTGTAAAGTGTATCAGAGTCAACGGTGAATTCTTCGAACAATTACTTCAAATCATAATTACGTATTTTATTTGTTTTATTGTTAATTGTTGTAATAACACGAAGAAAGACTTGGTTTGTTTCGCTTTTAATTTCTCGTATTATCAAAACATAGTGTTCGTTAAAGCGATTTTTCTCGAAAACGGATCGAGATACCGAAATGAAACAAGAGTACATAATTAATGGAAAAATTATTGCTCTTTCAGGTTTTGAATCAAGTTTCATATTAGACATACAGGGTAAAAAATTATTAACTAAATTTTCGGTAAAATTGGTCGTAAGTGGCGCCCTCTATGACCAACGCTGAAATTGCAACACGCATCTTATTTGTCGCTTAAAAAAATATAGTTTCACAAATTTTCAAGTTCCTAACCTACATAGTTTCAGAATAATCGCAAAAAACGATTTTAAATTTTTACTTTCAACACCCTGTATTTCCGAAACTATCAACTTTCGGATAAGGCATGTTTACGCCAATGGTCACCATTTTACGTGTAGTATCTTCAGCTTTTGATTTTCCCATTGCTAATGAATCACCCTGTATGTATAATTGTAAAACTTACAGCTCTTCTCGCTGGCGTTGGGATAGAACCATTTTCATGTTAATGTTCCGAAGCTCACTGAATTTGCTTCTATTGCATTACCTGAAAATAAGAAAATAGATATGTAGATTGTCTCATAAGTAGTGATGATAAACATCAGATTTTTTACACAAAAATATTATCATTTAAACAAATTTACCAGTCAAAAAACTGATAGGTACTTAAAGAGATGCGTATCTTACAACACAAAAAATGCTGGCAAACCATTGTTTTATTTAGTTATTTATTATAATACCCAATGAGCAAGCGCCCAATTACAGGATATAGTAGAAAACAATAGTAATAAAAAGAAAAAACAGCATCTAACTGTAATCCACAAAAACATAAATTTTAGTTATTAAACATAAAAAAGACTTAATTTGTTTTTCAAAGCCTATCTAACCCCTTAAATATTTTACACATAGTTTCCGGACACCCTGTAGTATGTATATAATTATCTATCTACAAAGTATAAGAATATATAAGTCGTCAAAGGTCTTGTTTTATTAGCTTTGTTCCTAGAGCAATCCACAAGTTTCCAACAGACAGATGCGTGAGCATTCCGATGTAATGCTTACATAAGGTTCAAAATTCATTGTTTCGAATCAAATGCTATAAGCATCTGACTGTCGGAAACTGTTTCTAATGTACTAAGAACAAAGCTATTATAAATTATTTATAGAAGTAGCAAGTACTTTTCTGTTCATGTTCAAAGGTCAAAAGCTTCTTCTTACAATGAATATATTAAGATGTACCTAGTACATGCCTTTATGAACTTCTTAATACGTTTGACAAACTTATACTCCCAATATTACCATGAAGTTATTTCTACATTTTTTTTTCTGATTTAATAGGGGCATAGAAATTGACTGATATACAGGGTGTTAATTAAATATTTAAAATAAATTCAACAGACGATTATTTAAGTGATTTTAAGACAAAAAGTTCATATAAACATTGGTCTGCAGATGCTTTGTTTTGAAGATACAGGGTGTTAAACTTTTATAAAACAATTGCTATTTCGTAAATATTTTAAATACCCTTTACTCAATTTTGTTGTAATTTGGCAGTGTTACTTGTAGTGTTAAGGGGCTAATTTAACCATAACTTGATTAGATTTGTTAAGTCCAGTGGCATCCCGAGGTGTACCTTAATGAATATTTTTGACAAAAAGTGTTCGCCACCAACTTTTTGTAATTTTATATATATATATATATTTTTGGATTAAGCAACTAAAAATACAACTTTTTTGTCTGTTGAATGTTTTTTCGTATCTTGATTAATTTTTGGAGAAAAAAATAATAAAATCCTCTTAATTGCATATTGCTTGCTACACAAGAAACATTATTAAACATATTTATTAAAATATTCATATTTATTGCAACGTAGTTACCCACATAAATTTCAGTATTTATAGATATTTAAACGAAATTTGGGATGTCCATATCCACTTTGGATGCTGTAAAAATGTTCATCACAACAGGTTTTTAAAATAATCATAATTTGTGCCCTCACTCCTAAATACGACAAGTTACAAACACGGCTATTTTTTTCAATCATTACAATTCGTTATTTAAAATAAAATGATATGAATATAACCGTAAAATATCCTATAATTTGAGAAAAATAACGAATTTAATACTAAGAGATGAAAACTATTCACAATGCATGTCTTCATAAATGCCCTAGTCCCACGTGATGAGATTTGTTTTGGTGCTCAATAAATTTGATATTCTTATGCTGGTGTTTTAGAAATTACCAACTAAGACCCTAGGTGAATTGTCAATCCAGAGGCGTACGTTGTTTGTACAATTAATTTAAGCAGTATTTACCAGAATTCCTAAGCTTTTCTACAAATTAATCTTTGAAAAAGAAATTGTTCGACGTTTTTCCCGTAAGTTAAACGAATATTTTTAGGTTATGTTACGATTGTTAGTTTTTTATTTCTTGTAGATTTGTGTAAAAATGTCGTCTATACCGAAATAAAACGCATTTATTTTGATGGCACATTTTCTCAGTGGTACATGGAACGCAGATAGAACTTGGTCTTACTCTTTGCAATCCTGTATGGAGCGATTTGATGAAGCGTTTCCTGATGCTAATATTCTATATGATGTATTTAAAAACCACAAATTAATCCTTATTAAAATATATGAGAAGAAATATTGTATATGTAGGGGCAGTCGACAAGCATCCCTACTAGTCCAAGAGAATTAAGCTCAAAACCTTCGATATGGCTGTTGCTTGACGTAGATTAGATATTAGTAAAAATCGGTCGAAAATAATATATACAATGAAAATATAAGGTTGCGCCAAGAAAAAAGATGTGCTATTTGCAGAAAAAATTAAAAACTGCAAAAATACTCAAAAATGACGTTTTTTCTAACATTTTCCAACATAACTTCTTAAAAATGCAGTTTACAGAAAAAACTATTACTGATGAAATTGTTTGTTATGAAATTTGCTACAAGATAGAAGTGTTTTAATACCTGCGCATATCATATTTTTGTTGCTAAATAGCCAAAACAACGTAAGAAAGTGATGAAAATCGAGGTAATTTGGAAGCGTCAAACTGACAGGCAAGAGATTGTCCAATTCTACTATAAATGTAGATGTAAGTACTTTAAACGATTATAAAACGAAATTCCAAAACCCGATCCAAATCGGTCTGATAATATTGATATGAGACAATTTGTTACTAAATTTCAGCACGAAATGTCGTTATTTTTTTACGTGAGTGCTGGGGTTAAAGTTAGGCATTTTAATTGGCGCTTATTTTTTTACACATACTTGGACTCCGTAACTATCATATAGAATCGTTAGAATATCAATTTTCTTTTTTTGAATAATTTTTGGAGCGGATTTAAAAGTTAGAAAAATTTTGACTTTATAAACAATTACTTTCGTGAAGCGGTTTTGCGGGTTGGAAAATATACCAAAGTACTAAAAGACAGTTCTCGGAAAGACGCTTAACTTGAAAAAAAGAACGTTCAAATCGGTCCTATAAGTTCCGAGATATAGAGTGTCAAAGTTAACAAGCGCTTGCTGCAAAACTATGTATAATGTAACAACAATAAAAATTGAATTTGGTAGGTTTTTTCAAGAACTTTCCGTATGTGTTTTTATAAATATGATCGCACGTGTGCTTTTTTATGAAAATTCAATGAATATTGTCAAGCCGACCATTTGTGCCGCAAAACCGAGGGGAGGGGATGAATTATAGAAATTGAAATCGCGCGTTCTAAAAAAAAGCGCGCGCGCTTCGGCGTTCAATATCTCGGCTTCTATGGCTCCGATTTTGATGATTTTTTTTTAATCGATAAAGCAAAATGAGAGGAATTCAATTATCAAGATTATTATAAAGCCCTTTTCTGTCTATTACGACTACTTAAAATTTCTCACATTTGTTATACTGTATATTCATGTAAATAGTAATATCGATGGTAGGATATAGGAACATAATCCACTGTTAAAAGGTATTAGTTTTAATAATTGGTAATAATGTTTAAATAAAATCTTGAAATTTTTATTTAATATGTAATTTATTTATTGTATGCATAGAATATAGAAAAAGATATAGATACAAATAATTATTTATTTATGTTTATAAAACGTGTTTATTATATTTTCATTATCATCGTATTATTAAAGTTTTTCACTTTTTTACAACATCATTGCTGTTTTCAGTTATAATATCAGCATTTGAATAAGTACCGTTTTCCATTATTTTCAAATCAGTGTTTAACTAATTTTAAGTAGGTACCACTGTCAGATTAACAGCAAATGATGACTTATGGTTGGTTATGGTTGGTTAATTTGATTATTTAAATTTGCTAGCAATTTCATAGCCATCCTCGCAAGAAATTGGATCATTTTATTTATCACAAAAAACGTCAAAACAGAAAAGTTAAAAGATAGGTATATGGAGATGTAATAGATATGGATAGATATAGAGTAAATTTTTACAACAGATTTTGATTAAATATACAGGGTGTCTAATTTAGAAAAACCAAGTTTTGGCGGTTCGGTCAATTAAATGCGACAATAAATGTGAAATTGAAATAAGTCGAAGACCATTAGAGCATTAGAGATGAATATAGGGAAGTTTTATAAAATTCCCCTAAAATTACGCGTAGAATCCAAATATGCAAAAATATACAGGATGTTCCATTTATAATAAGCAAATAGGTGGCGACTACCGGTATAACCGGAAGTACTACAACAATGGCATTATTTTATTTAAACTCTTTTTAAATAAAACCTCCAAAACCACCAGGTCCCAAATTTTCAAAATTCAAATCGAAATAGTCTCCGAAATATTCCAATGGGCCGTCACCGCGTGACAGCTTGTAGAAGAAAACAGCTGTAAAAAAGCGGAATAATTTAATAATGCAATGATACGTTTTATAAATATCAAATAAATAAATTACATATTAAATAAAAATTTCAAGGTTTTAAACATTATTACGAATTATTGAAACTAATAACCATTAACAATGGACTATGTATATCTACCATCGATATTATTATTTACATGAATATACAGCAACAATGAAATGTGTGAAATTTTATGTAGTCGTAATAAGCTGATAGGGCTTTAGAAATGTTCTTAAAAAACCTACCAAATTCATATTTTGTTGTCGTTACATTATGCATAGTTTTGCAGCTAACGCTTGTTGACTTTAACACTCGATATCTCGGAACTTATACGACCAATTTGAACGTTCTTTTTTTCAAATTAAGCGACTTTCCGAGAACTGTTTTTTAGTACTTTGGTATATTTTCCAACCCGCAAAACCGCTTCACGAAAGTAATTGTTTAGAAAGTCAAAATTTTTCTAACTTTTAAAATCGCTACAAAAATTATTCAAAAAAAGAAAATTGATATTCGATAATTGCATGATTCTATATGATTGTTAAGGGGTCCAAGTAAGTGTAAAAAAATCAGCGCAGATTAAAATGCCTAACTTTAACCCCAGCACTCAAGTAAAAAAATAACGACATTTTGCGCTGAAATTTAGTAACAAATTATCTCATACCAATACTATCAGACCGATTTGGATCGGGTTTTGGAATTTCGTTTTATAATCGTTTAAAGTACTTACATCTACATTTATAGTAGAATTGGACAATGTATTGCCTGTCAGTTTGACGCTTCCAAATTACCTCGATTATCATCACTTTCTTACGTTGTTTTGACTATTTAGCAACAAAAATATGATATGCGCAGGTATCAAAACAATTCTATCTTGTAGCAAATTTCATAACAAACAATTTCACCAGTAATAGTTTTTTCTGTAAACTGCATATTTAAGAAGTTATGTTGGAAAATGTTACACGTCATTTTTGAGTATTTTTGCAGTTTTTAATTTTTTCTGCAAATAGCACAACTTTTTTCTTGGCGCAACCTTACATTTTCATTGTATATATTATTTTCGACCGATTTTTACTAATATCCAAGTTACGTCAAGCAACAGCCATGTCGATGTGTAATTCTCCTGGACTATACAGTTTTAACAAATATGTTAAAGATATTCGACAACAAATGGTGTGAAGTATTAAGAAACAGTTCGCAGTTATCTACTCAAACAGGTACCGCATTACAATTTCTTTAGAATTTATTTTTGTATCAACATATAAAATCTTACAGCTTTACACTGGTTAATTTGTGTATTTACAAGAAATAATTATTGTACATACTAGTATTATATTGATAATATGCCAAGAGAATATTTCAATCAACGTATGTCCTGTATGGTGTATCAGTTGGGACTTGTCACAAGGCATTAAAGAAGCAGCTGTACATGCATCCCTATAAGGTTTCTGTTGCGCAAGAGTTACGTCCTATTGATCCTAATCCTGATATTGTGGATGGTGTAACGAACATTTAAATGACGATAATTACTTAGACCTGACCTTTTAATCTGATGAGACATAGTTACAGGGCGATTCACTATATTTTGACCCCTCCATTAACTTTTTTGTTTTTAGAGTTATAAAAAAATGCGAAGTACAAAAGTTGCACGATTTTTATGAATTTTTCGAAAATGGCCGCGAATGTTAACTTTGTTAATTTAAATGGAACACCCTGTATATTTTTACATATTTGGATAGAACGTTTCCTTTCGAGCATAGTTATATAGGGTTTGTTGGGTCCATCTGTAACAAAAAACGAAAAGAAGGTTCTTTTATTAAGAAAATAAGACATCTTGTAATTGTTAGACCTCTTTCAGGCATTTCTGCCTTTTTCGATTTACATAAGGATTTACAGATTTAGTTATAATATATTTTGATATATCGGATATTGATACGGTCCAAAATGTGTATAGGTAATTAAAATATCGCTAATTAGGCCGTGACAGTGACAGGTAATGCCATGACAACATTGTTTGACAATGTGTACTATAATCCGGGTGAATTAGACCAAACACATGCCTGTTTCAAAAATCGGGTCTACCTCGAAAATTAAGTAAAAGATACACATAATAAAAACCTAAATTTGTGTATTTGTAGAGGTCGAGCGTCTTATTGTACGTAACAAAAGAAAAAATGTTCTTTTTTCAGTTTTTCGCTTATATGTATCTCCGAAAATAAGCCTCTAATCGACATGAGGTATACTTATCGATTTTGTTCCTGAGGAAATTTGCTACCAGGATAGGCTTTTGCGAAAGCTCGCAATATTTTCAGCATTAAATAAAAAGAACGAATTTGACTGAAATTGGATGAAACTACAGGAAAAGATAACTGTTGGGGTGGTCAACAAATACCTGCAATCCGGATCCCCAATTTCAAAATGGCGGCCTACTGCAAAATTATAAAGTCGAAAATGCGCGTATATCTTCTGCCCAAGTCAAGATATCGAAATTCGGTAAAAAAAAAAGATCGAAAGGTAATTACATTCTCGCGCTTGCATATATTTTTCAGATTTTTAAGTTGCAAAAAAAAACGGTAACTAGGGTCCTTATCTCGTCAATTTTTTAATGTACAGATCTCAAACCAATTGCATCAAATAGTGCTCAAAGAAACATGAATTAAGAAAAAAAAAGCGTCCCGATCCGACCAATAGCAGTCGAGATAATTTTTTTTAAAACGGTATTTTGGCTGTTCTACTTAATATTTTGTAATAAACTTGGTCTCGTTGTATAGTAGAAGACTTCCTTTATACGCTGAATTTTTTTTGAATGGTTTCGACCAAGAAGTGACGAAGTAAACATTCGTTAAAAACAGCGTGATCCGCGCGGCTGAGCGATAGCTAGGAGAGGGAAGCGCTGTGATGTCATAGTGCTCATGCTGCGTTCGACTTCTCAAAATTCTTACTTAACCAATGGATTGTGGCACTTAGAAAGCAGCTACCGGAATGCTTGTTTTAAATCAACTTATTTTTTTCCGCTCTTTAGAATGGTGTAAGCAAAAGTCTGTGAAAGTCATCGCCAGATCCCGAAAAATACATTTTTTATTGACTTCACGTTTTCTTTTATTTCATTATGCTTCTCGATATTTTGAAAAGTAAGAAGGTCTTTTTACGTTTACTTTTTGATAGTTTCATTTAATTTCAGTCAAATTCGTTGTTTTTATTTATGCTGAAAATTTTGCATATTTTTTTTCTCCGCTAATTTTGCAATGTAAAACTTGTAGCAAATTTCCTCAGGAACAAAATCGATAAGTATACCTCATGTCGATTAGAGGCTTAATTTCGGAGATATAAGCGAAAAACTGAAAAGAGAGCAATCATTTTTTTTTCTTTTGTTATAAACAATATGACGCTCGACTTCTACAAATACACAAATTTAGAATTTTAATCTGTGTATTTTTTACTTAATTTTAAGCCCATAAAATTCGAGGTAGACCCGATTTAAAAAAATACCCAATTCGCCCGGACTATTATTATTTAATTAAAATGGGTTACATAGAAGTAGAAAATTGAAATATTATATGAATTTTAATTCTAAATAATATTTCAATTTTCTACTTCTGTCTGATTATTTTGTTGTTATTTGTAAAAGTAAATAACTTCGTGCAGTGCCTGATTTACAGTGGTGGGGGCCTGTAAGCTGAAAATTGGTGGGGGCCTATTCTAGAAAAAAAATATCCTTTTTGGTAGTCTCCCCAAAAAAAAAAAATTGAATTAAATAAAAGTAAATTTTAACCCACTTTCCCTAGGGACACAAGATGTATAACTAGAAATGAAGAATTAAAAGTCACTTACCCTTGGGGTAATACGATGTAATTAGGTTTCTAAAACAAAAAACGTCGTTTTAAACAGTAAACTGTAGGAGTCGTAATTGGCTTAAAAAAAACTATTAATATAAACACGTTATTTTAAAACCAGTTGTCTAGAGGGACGCAAGGTTCAAAAAAGCTTTAATTTTGCTACCCACATGATAAATAAATTTAAAAAACTTAGTTTTCATAAAAAAATTTTGTTAACATATTGCAAATTTTTATTAAATTGTTAATGTTTCGTTGAGTTTTCATCGTTTCTTTGGTCTAGAAATGAAGAGTACGCGTCAAGATCGTGTGTTAAACGCTTATAAGAAGGCAACCGCTCTTTTACATACATGACGGCGCGCGGCGCATCCTTCTGAACGCTCAATCGCTGTTTGTTTATAGCTTCAAATAACAGTGGCAAAAACAAAATTTCACACTGCAATTATTCATAATTTGTAGTATTTAACGTGAACTTTCAAACACCGTCAGCAGAATTACAAAATACCTATTCAATCAAAAGTTATTAACAATTGAAAATCGCAAAAATTGCATTTTTCGAGTTTTTAACGGCGTTTATCTCGAAATCTATGCGTTTAACAAAAACATTGCAAGAGACATTTTCTTCTTAAAATGGGTCAAACAACAAGATTATTTGCCAAAAACTAAGTTCTCAGTATTTTTGCAAGTTTTTTGTTAATAAACTTATCGACATCCGGGCAAACTTCTACCCAAAAAATTCGTGTTCTGCAGCTCATAATACACAAAAAACACTTGGGTAACTCCATCTAAATGAAGGAGGCAATTGGGACCCCCCTGGCTACAGGACTACTTGAAATATTACATATTACGATTCGTTACTCTTCAATAACTCTGCAAGTAATGTACTGCATTATAAATTAAAATAGTCTTTTATCAAAACAAGAACAAAATTATCTTTACATACATTTTTTTCTTGGTACGTTTAGTGTTATCTATTAGGAACACAATAATTTATTTTGTAAAATGCTTTGACATTTTATAATATTCAGTTGTTTAAATTTGTTAAATAAATCTACAAATAAATAAGTTATGATTGTCTAGTAAATAAAGGCCCTTAAGGGCGCTGTTTTATAGACATGAAATCGCACTTTTGGTAAGACAGCGATGGCAACTGATAGATAAAAGAAAATCCATCCAGGAAGTGGCGGTCTCTACTAGCGTAATGCCAAACTAGAACTAACTAGAACGAATTCGTAATACCACATAGCGATCGACGTAAAGATTTCTTTAATCGGTAAAATATATTCTCAGGATATTGGCAAGCCTATTATCGTCCACAGTCGCATCGGGGAAAATATATGCAATGAACAAGAATCGTCAGATAATTTTAATATTTGCACAAAAAAATAATATAACCTACAGCGTTTTAATAAAATATTCGACGTGGACACACAGGAATACTATACTTGATACTATCAAAAATGTAAACATTTATTACCAAACAACTTTTTTGACAAAAACTTCAAATCCTCAAGATTCTTTATTACTGGGCATTAGTGGAGTCAAGATAGCTTAAAATTACGCATTATTTCGAAATAATTATGGAAAGCATGGATTTTCCTAAAACCTTTTGAAATTACTTGGAGATAAGTATTAGAAAAAAGTTATAAACTTATTTTTGTACGCTAATTGTTTTTAATTGTTTAAACAATAATAAATAGTTTTTTTAAGAACATTTAAAATAATTCAATGAATTTTAAATCGAACAAGAATATGAAGTCGGAAAATGAAAATTCAAAATGGCTGATCCCATATGGCCGACTATTTGAAACACTTTAACAATTATCGATTTTAAATCAATCTCACTTATATTTGTAATATAGGGCTTTTTGAGGTCGCTAAACAAGAATATATCGGAAAAATTCAAAATGGCTGATCCAATATGGCCGACTATTTTAAACAATTTATTTAACAATTATTGATTTTAAATTACAGATAGTACCTTAAAAAATATTTGAAGTTTTCAACGTAGTACTGCTGTTCAATCGGTGGAAGAATTTGCATATATACGATATATTGAATTTAGGAAAAATATTATAGTAAAAATTATTTATTAATTTTAAATGCAAAACGTTAAATTGCTTTAAGCCAATAAAATTGAAAAAAGCACCGATTTTAAATACAAAATTACAAAATCAAAATCAACGTCCCCTATTATTTATTTATTCATTAATTATTTAAAAAATGGATCAATATTCATATATAAATATTAAACTCATACATTTACAGGTTTAGCATAAAACAAAACGAATATAAATACCTTAAATGCAAACTGAAGATTATTTGTAATATTAAGTAATAATATTACATTAAAGAATTACAAGTGTACGAGAGTATAAC
>NW_019418169.1:3511-5450 GCF_000390285.2 Anoplophora glabripennis | reverse complement strand
TAATAATAATAAACATAATAATAATAATAATAATAATAATAATATTTATTATCCAATAGACAATACAATTAATTGTATAGGAACAGTCACAGTCAATTCTTACAAACTAATACAAATACAAACAAAATAAAAATAAAATAAACAGAATAAACAGAAATTAGGTAGCAAAGTACTCGTCCAATGCATTTTTAAATGAAAAATCGTTTTAAAGCTATTTTAAAAGATCTTAACGTAATACATTTTTTAATAGCTGCATTTAAATGATTATATAATATTAGGCCTAAACAGTTAGGTGTTATAAGCCACCAGTCGTTTGTGAAATGGCACACGAAAATGATTCACTTGCCTTGTATTGTGTGTATGCGTATCCACAATATATGCGAATTTATTCTTATTTATAAAAACATATGTACACATTTCAAATATAAAAAGTGCTGGAAGAGTTAGGACTTTATACAAAGTAAAAGTATCTTTACAAGTTTTTTTAGATGGTAGGCGAAACATACATCTTAAAATTCTCTTTTGAGCAATAAAAACGCTACCAGCATGGGACGCGAGTCCCCAAAAACAGATTCCGTACCTAAGACGTGACTTCACCTGAGCATAGTACAAACATATCAATTGACCAACATTTAAAACGCTACGCAAATTTTTTAGTTGGTACGTCACTCTATTAAGTTTTTGAATTAAACTATCGCATTGTGAATGCCAGTTTAAACATTCATCAATATGTAGACCGAGGAACCCCACAGTATCAGAATCTCTGGGAATAATAGAATTATTGATTGTAATGTTAAGTGGATCACAATGTTTCTGTCTGGAATGAAAACGTAATAGTCGAGTCTTATCGGGATTGAAATACAAAAAGTATTGTGAAAACCATTCACCCATATCTGACAGCACATCTTTACACTTATTAGTTAAAATTTTGTCTAATTTGTCAGATAAAATGATTGAAGTATCATCTGCATATAAAGTAAAATATGCTGCAGTAGACAAATTTGTCAAGTCATTTATATACAACAAAAAAAGTACAGGACCCAATATAGAACCCTGTGGTACACCGACTGTTATACTTCTTGCATTAGAATCAACATTATTTATAGACACAAACTGAGTTCTATTATAAAGAAAACTTTTTATCCATAACAATGCCACACCTCGGATACCATATCTTTCTAGTTTATCAAACAGTACATTGTGATTTACACAGTCAAACGCCCTGCTGAGATCACAAAATATCCCAACAGGGCACTCTCCTGCGTCCACTAACTCTATTATACGGTTATAATATGCGTGAATTGCCGTGGAGGTGGATCTACCAGCTAAGAAACCGTGTTGGTATGTAGAAAATATATTATTTTTATATAAAAATGGTAATAATCTATGTAAAAAGGAATATTCAAATATTTTAGAGAAATTAGAGGGTAATGTGATAGGCCTGTAGTTATTTATATTTGTAGAATCCCCCTTTTTGTAAACTGGATTTATCTTTCCCTTTTTTAATGCCTCTGGAAAGCATCCACTAGTTAAGGACAAATTGACAGAATGTTAATGTATAATAATATATAAAATTTTTATTAGTAGGAAGGCAGGTACTTCATCATAGCCTGAAGAATATTTGTTATGTAATTTTTCTTTTAGAATAGCGAATAACTCGTTTTCAGTATATGAATGCAAAAAGATGGATTCTTTTTGGATATTTATTTGATCAACAAATTTGTTTATACTATTGCTATGGGAAATTTGATCTATTATCTTTTTAGGCTCATCCTCAAAATAATGTAAAAATAGTGACGCTATAAGTTCTGAATCAACAGTCAGTTCGTTATTATAATTTATTGTCATTACACTTTGTCCTAATGAGGTTTTATTTGTTAACTCTGACACCACACGCCATGCAGTCTTCCCAGGATTGTGTGACTTATTTCTTGATAGT
>NW_019418169.1:0-3169 GCF_000390285.2 Anoplophora glabripennis | reverse complement strand
GCAAGACATCATTTGTGTTAGTTCGTAGAAAGTGAGTAAGACGGACCCAAATGTGTTTACACGTGAGTGGATAAAATTTTGAACAATTGCTGTTGCAGCATCGGGTATGTCAAATGATTTTATTATTTAAAAACACAAATTAATTTGATTAATAATTAATAAAGGCAAAAGCATTTGAATTTGCCGATATAAAATAGGTGCGATAAAATTCTATTTACATATTTCTTTCCTTGCGAAAGTTTTTGTCCGTTTTTATCACGCCGCCATACCGGTCGCATTGTGCGAGGTCAGGTTTTACAGTGGACCAGTTTCCAGTGCCGTGCAGAAGTGTATTTTGAAATCATTTTCGTACTGCCCTTTTTGATTTTTTCTTTACAAAATTGTATTTGTAAGGGTCCCCTGTACATCCAGAATTTTTTTTGGATAAGTTCTGAATCACCCTGTATATATTAGACTCATATCTCTGTCTACATCAATAAGAGAACTTATATTCGCAATTTCAGATACAGAATATACGTTTTAAAAATGAATATTAAATCAATTTATCAAAAAACGTCATTTTTTGCTGTTTGCAATTTTCCACTTATTACTATAAATTAAAAAATTATTTTTCGCTGGATTTACTTTTTTTAAGGTCTTAACTTAATTCTTTGATGATGGTTTACTAAACAAAATTTTTTTTGTACATTATTAAACTATAATAATAAATTTCACAGATTTTTCATGAAATATTTTTATTTTTTGTTTTTTCAACTATTATTTCTATTTATTAAGAAAAATAAAATGCATCTTAAAGTAGAGATTTTAAGCTTTAAAAAGTGCTCTCATGTTTCAATATCACATTTACAACTATAGTTTTTGAAGTATTGAAAAGTACCATGTTACGGTTTTATTTGGGCTAATATGAACTAACTATAAAATAATTCCGAACTATATTTATCCTGGGCCTCTTCTTTTTGCACCTACCTTTGGTTACCTAAACGGCGAGGAGTTCTATAAATGCTGTGTATTGTGCCAAATCATGCCATGCCAGTTGTCATAATAATTTTCCAATTTTGAGGTTAAGGGTCATTGCTATTATTTTATTAATTCTTCTTCATTCAAATGTAGTTGGCCATCTGCTGATCAATGTCATTCCTAATAACCTGTGGCTCAAAGGAAACCAGTCTTGATTTTCCATGTTTTTTTTTTCTTTGGGTGGGAAAAAAATGTCCTTTTAACTTTGAGATTTTATTTGTCTTGAGAGACAGACAATTACGCCTTGTGCGGATTTTCGTGTCAAAAGAGCTCCAAAATTAAGTTTTTGCACTTGTTAAGATCCTGGAACGATCTTCCAATATTTTGGATTTGTGGCAAATAATTAATTATGTGATCCAAAACCCGAGTATTCCACAAAGGTCGCCCAACATCGTAACTGACCCATTCATCCAAACACATATTAGTGGCATGTTCAACACTGCTGTGACTTATTACTCGTAGAGGTCTCTTATGATACATTCGTTTACGGTCTATCTACTGCGGAGTGCGTATGCGCAATACGTACTGCTTAGTGCGCGTACGGATTCCGCATTAAAGGTGGTCTATTTGCAATACGTATTCCGCGTTTGTTTATTATTTTCCGTTTTTTATTTTTAACAGGGTTATAGTGTGTAGAATAACTTGTGTTAAGAGTGTGTACTAAGCTATGGCAAAAAGAAATATCGCAATGTTAGCTTTGCTCCTAGAAGAGGAAGATGATGATTTATAGAAAAACATTTAAAAAACAATGGTGTTATATAGCGCAGGATATTGTGCTACCATATCAATTAAAATTTTATTCTGCTCTTTTAAAAGTTTACAATAATTTTTTGTTTTTTCATTTGCTTCTTTACAGTATTCTAATATAATCCACGTGTATCACAGTGTTTGCTTAGCAACTGGTGCGGAAAAGTCGACGAAGNCAAAGCGGCGTATAATATGCCGACAATTACAGGAAAAGAGCCAAATATGTGCTACTTCTTTTCACAAGTAAGTTTGACATTGTTTCCATGGGCGTTCTTACAAGGGTGTAAGGTGTCCTAAGTATTTTATTTAATTTATTATGTTTGTAATTTGATACTGACATTAGCTCTGTGTTTATTTGAGAATACCATAAGATCCTGCGATACGAGCAATGTCTAGAAAATTTTATTATGATTTATCAAAGGATAATTATGTCTGTTCGAAGTAGTTCCGTGCTACAGATATTAAGGTAACAGTAACTGGATGTCTCACACATGAAGCTGTCCCTATTAATCAACATTTGGAAGGTAATATGTTTTCAAAAGGTAATAAGAATAATTTAACAAACATTTTTAGCAGTGTTGATGAAAAAGGTTGTGCCGTCTCAAAGGTTCCCCCTTCGAGAAATTGCCAGTGAAGGAAATTTTATAGATGTTGCTATAAAACATCTTCAATCACATGTTGTCCCTGCTCCATAAGAGAGGAGCTGTCAATGCTATGACATCAAAATTCAGTTTATTTTTGTTGCGCGCATTTAAAACGTGCTTGGAACATGTTTATTTTCCAATACGATTAAATGTTGTTCAATGTAATTTTATTTTTCCGTTACTTTTAGTATAAATGTTTTGTTTTCTTTGCATTGTTTGTATTCCAGCAGATTTTAATGAAATATATTTTTGCTCCTTGTAGTTTTATTTAAATTATTTTAATAAATCTAGTTTTTCCAGTAATCAAGAACTACTATGAAATAATAGAACTAATAGCAGGCAATGACATTGAATGCATCATATTTTGTAGCATTGGACACTTGTAAAATTATGTTCGCTTGGTAGCTATAGTATAATGAGTTTCAATCGAGGATTTTTCTTTAGTCACTCTTTTGTTCTGGAAATGTTTTTAAAATATTAATTATAGATTTTGACGAAAGCACTAACTTTTTCCTATTTATTGCCTATTTATTAAATAAAATTAAATTTAATTATTAAATAAAATTAAATTTAATTAAATTCTATTAAAAAGTATAATTTTTATGGTTTCCTTATTTATTATGATAGATTTTAAACCTAAACTCGGTACGCCACTGTACCAGGGACCGCGCACCATTATTCCATGGCTAGAAATTGGCCTCAATGATTTGGGATCGAGGGGGATTATCCCTCTTTATCCTGCCTCATCTCGTGTAGGCCTG
>NW_019418168.1:17690-19915 GCF_000390285.2 Anoplophora glabripennis | reverse complement strand
AGTACTTCTTGGATGTATCGTTCCGATGGATTTGCCTGTGGATGCCTTATGGTAGTAAAAATTATCTGTACACTTCTCCTTTCCCAATAGTTTATAAATCGTTCGTTTTTGAAATACGTAGCGTTGTCAAGTAAAATTTTCTCTGCTGGTCCTATGTCGTTAAAAAATTTTGCTAGTAAGTGTGTTGTCGTTCGTACATTACAATTTTGTGTAGGGTAGGCTTTTATAAATTTTGAAAAGTGGTCAGAAATTACTAAAATGAGTTTGTGTCTTGTGTGTGAAGTTATTAGGTTAGTAATATAGTCTATGGATATTAATTCAAGTGGTTTAGTCATGTGGTGTGATAAATTAATGTTGTGATTTGTGTGATTTTTTGTTTTACCTAAACAGCAGTCGTGACAGTCTTGTATTATCGTCTTAGTTATTTGTAAGTCTTGTATGCAGTAAAAGTTTTCTCTGAAAATTAACCATGTTTTTCTTACCCCAATATGTCCATATCGTACGTGCAAGTCTGTCAGTATTTTCGCTGTAGTGTCACTGTCCAAAACGTAAAGTTCCTCGTCTTGTATCCGTTTTATGATAAAATTTTGTTTGATTTCGTACCCCTTATATGTTGGATTAACTTGTAATGTCCTTCTTAAGTCAGTGAGGTTTTGTTGGCTGTGTGCTATGTCCTGCGTTGTGTATAATGTCTCGTTTTCTTTTAGTGTGTTTAATGCAATCATGTATGTGTTTTCTGTGTGTGTTCTTTGTTTCGTGTGAGTGCATCTGCTGTAATGTTAAGTTTTCCTGCACGGTGTTTGATTGTAAAAAAAAATTCCTGAATAAGTAAAGCCCATCGATAAATTCTATTGTTGCCGAAACGATTTTTCATTAAGAATGTCAATGCAGAATGGTCTGTTTCTAAAGTGAAATGAGTGGATGTTAAATAATATTTTAATTTTGTGATTGCAAAAACTATGGCGAGCATTTCTTTTTCACTAATTGAGTAGCGGATTTCATATGGTTTCAAAGTTTTTGAAATAAAACAAATAGGTACTTCTATTTTGTTTTGTATTTGTGTCAATTCGGCTGCCACAGTATGGTATGAGGCGTCTGTTCTTACAGTAAATGGTAATGTGAAGTCAGGATTGTATAGTAACAAATTTCCATGGAAAACTAGTTTGAGATTTTGAAAAGCTTGTTCCCTTCTATTGTCCCATACCCATTTGGTATCTTTTCTTAGCAATTTTATTAAAGGAACTTCTTTTTCTGACAATTGTGGAATAAACTTTTTGTAATAATTTAAAATTCCTAAGAATCCCCTTAACATTTTTAAATTCTTTGGAGTTGGATAATTTTTGATTTCTAATATTCTATCTTTATCAATTACTATACCATTTTTCCCAATCTTATACCCCAGAAATTTTATTTCCTGTTTAAAAAATTCACATTTTTCTAGGTTTAACTTTAGACCTGCCTTATCCAGAGCTGTGAGTACAGTACGAAGGTGTGTTTCATGTAGTGAAGAGTTGTCAGAGAAAATTAGTATGTCATCAATGTAGTGTGAACAGAAATTTTCATATTTGTCAAGAATGTGCTGCATGGCACGGACTAAAGCTGACGAAGCTGATTGTAATCCAAATGGTACTACTCTAAATCGATAAATATGTCCATCTACACTAAATCCAGTATATTTACGACATTCAGGTGCCAAAGGAATTAACCAAAAAGAATTTTTTAAATCTAGTTTAGAAAAAACAGTATTATGACCAATTCTACTTAACATAGCATCAATTATTTGTGGTGCATCATACTGCGGTTTAGAAATTTGATTCAACATCCTAGCATCCAAACACAGTCTGATAGAATCATCTTTTTTCTTGACAATAACTAACGGATTAATGTAATTGGAATTACCATGTTCAATGATTCCTGAATCTAGCATATTTTGTAACTCTTTTTGTACTGTTATTCTACAATTGTGTGGGATAGGGTACGTTTTACATTTGAAAGTTTTAGTTTCATCTACGTCTATTTTATACATATAACCAGTTGCAAATCTGGGCTCAAAATTCACTAAATTTATATTGTTTTTTATTAAATTTTTTACGATATTTGTATGTTTTTCTGGACAATTAAACTTTATATTTTCAAAACACGTATTGTTATTTAATTTGCATGCATTTTTATTTAACTTATTGTTGCTTTCACCACTACTTTCTACCTTGTCAAATTTATTATTA
>NW_019418168.1:0-13800 GCF_000390285.2 Anoplophora glabripennis | reverse complement strand
ACATCAAGGTTTGACATTTCAAGAATCGCTATCAGAATCATATATAGAACTTTAATTTTGATTCCACTCATAAATATCAATGAAAGGTATGCTAAACTTTGCTTATAGTCTTATTTGAATACAATATTTCTATTTATAAGTGTAACGTTAATTTGTTCTCCGAGAAGTCCAGCTGTCAAAATATTATTTATTTGAATTTCCCTAAACCGGTACTTCTGTCTGGTTAAAATCTTTATAGAATTATATTGGGTACTACATTTTAATTTTCTAGTATATTTTCGAGCCTTTGTTAAGTGTTTTTAATTGAAAATTTTCTATCTTAACTTATATTTTGACATATAGATATTCTCAGGTAGCGATCTTTGCATTTTTGTGTATAAAACTCATACTATGTACTAAATTATATTTCTCCTTTCATAATTATCTCGTGTGACACATCCCTGTTGTTAGAGTTTTACCTCTCAACATTTTAATTTTGTAATTTTTATGTACTTGAGTAGGTACTTGGTTCTCGTTATATCATAACAATATATATATATATAATTCTATATACTGTATTTTACCATGTATTTAACCATTTTTTCTTTATAGAATAAAAACAAAACACCAACACAGAGATGCTTTTCCGAAACCCCGGGGGTGTCACGGGACGCAAAAAATCCAATATTGAGCCCCCTGATTTCCTGCCAGGGGCCTTTTTGAACAGTAGGCTGCGGCGCACTCGACGTCCAGTCCGCGGTCCGACCGCTATTCATTAAATAACCGCCGTTGTCGCTAAGGTCGAGTTTTCGGTGCGGTGGGCGGAGCCTAGCTCTACTGCACCGAAACATATAAAAAGGCTAGGCGCGCGTCCTAGCCAGCTCGCTCTCGCCTCTGCGTTTCGAGGTGTATGTCGTGGTCGACAAGCTAGAGTGACTCCTCCGACAAGGCGCTTGGTTCTGCTTTCGGAGTACCAGTAATATTAAATACGGCGTTTTATTTCATAGTAGAAATTAAAAGAGAAAAAAAGGTTTTTTTCAAAAACAAAAAAGAATAAGTTAAAAAGAATTTGTTAAGGAAAAGATTATCCCTTAACAGAAGGAGAGGTAAAAAGAATTAAATTAAAAAGAATAAGAAGCGGGTGGAAAAACAACCATATCTTCCCGGGGGGAAAAAGACAGACCCCCAAAAACTTAAGTTGGAAAAGAGGTCTTAGACCCAAACCAGGTAGTTCCGGAATTACACTTAGGTGTATTCCGAAGAAAGAATTCGTAAACTAAGTCTGATTTATAAAAAGAATTCGCAACGTGGGACGGCATTTCGCGTCTGGCACGAGAAGTAACCTATACGCTCAACGATGGACGCCGGTTTCGACGGGACGCTACGAGAGAGAGTCGCGTATGCAGAGCTAGGAAGGGAAGTTCGCGACGGTCGGTTTGCGGTGGACGCCGTCGCGGGCGGCGTCCAACTTCGTCACCGAGGTAGAGGGGCGTTACACCGTGTCGTATTCCACCCTTCGAGCGAGCTTCAGGATTTCAGAACACCCATTCATAGAAGTAGTCTTGTACCTACGGATATGCCGGGGACCGCTGAATTGGAAAGGAGGCGAAACAATCATATTCACCTACCTTTCCAATCCAAACCAAAAACCCGCCACTGTTGCAAATTCAATCGCCGTCGGCTGGGCAAAATGAAAATGCCTCTATCAGAGTCTTCAGACATCGATCCTCTCGGCGATAGCGCTTCCAAAGCGCTAAAGACCAATTTCACCGATGATTCCAATGTCAACCCCATCGCGACCGATCTCGCCTGGGTCTGCCATCCCGGCGCATAGTGTCCACTGCCGCGACTCTCGCAACCTGCAGACGAACCCCGGGACGCTTCGAGGCGATATTTGGAAACTATCATCAGAATTTTTGCTACACTTTTGAATTGGTCAAGGACGCTATCGCCAATAACTCCAAAAGTTATTCAGCGATCGATGTCAAAATTTAATGCGGCACTCCTCAAGTAGCTGACATTATCTCACTAAATTTTCGTCCGAATTGAATGAGCCAAAACGCCGTTATACGGGGAAACGCGGATTTCACGTTTTCAGCGGTTCCGCTCATTCGATCTCGGCCGAACCCTCCAACCACACTAGAGTATCCCGAATCGCGCGACTACTAACGGCCAGCTAAGTCATAATAGGTTTTCACGTTTTCATAGCTGCCGCCGAAGGTGTCCGCGCGATCTCTACCGAACCCTCCAACCACGGCACTACTTCATGCCGTGCATCACCAGTCCACTGCTCAACAAAATCCATCCAGTAAGCCCTTTTACGAAGACGGGGAACATTTCACCGATGTTTCCAATTTACCCGTCTTTGGGCCGAAAGAACCGTCTTCCGAAGGTCCCACCGCTCTGGCGGTTGGATGCGATGCTCGGTAGCTTAAGCCGAGACCGCGTGTAGAGTTTTTCCCAAACCGGGAAGAAACTCCAAAATCCCCGACGCCGACATCGACTATCCGGAGAGGCCAGAGGGGAACGAGTCCCGACGTCGACAGCGACGACGAGCGTTTTTTGCTGGAAATTTTGGCGGACAATTCACGACCGGTCCTCCAAAAGTATGGAGATCTGGGAAAAGTGAGCGAACGTCTACTCCCGGCATTCGCAGTACTTCAGTGGGAGTGCATGGTACAAGAAAGCGATACAGAGCGATTGTGTAACAAATCTTATTCATGGTAAATAGCTTGTATATGTTAATTGTGAATCTTTATTGTTTGTTAATTCTTTTCAATATATACTTTTAACATATCTTCCACGGTTTGATTGAAAAAACCCTGTCATCAAGCTCAAGAACTTTGGAGCTCAAGCTCACAGGCTCGCTTCACGAGGCTTCCGTCGAGGCTGCCATTCCTCGACGTGATATTAATAGTGCCTAGCAACCACTACTCGCTTAACGAGATAACCACCCGAGGTAGCCTAGCCTGAGGTGAAGACCCTGTTCGATAGTCCCCTGCATCGAAACAGCGGTAAATTTCCAGGATCCATTTGAGACCTGCGATACCGTCCGAGACTGACCACCTCCGACGAAGATCCTGTGCGATAGCCATTCGCATCGACACAGCGATACTCCAGGCTCCTCCAGAGACCTGCGTACCGCCCGAGGTAGCCCAACCTGAGGCGAAGATCCTGTTCGATCGCCCCCTGGAAACAGCGATACCTTCAGGCTCCTCCAGAGACCTGCATACCGTCCGAGGCTGCGAACCTCCGACGAAGACTTTGATTCCGATTGTGCCGGCTCCATCGAGAGACCCGCACCTCGGTACAAAGTACATACATAGACTCCTACGAGACCTATTCAATCAGACTCAATCGAGATCTGCAAATCCGAGGCAACTTTCCTCGTCAAACTTCTAGGAGGTCACTCGTCGAGGCAACCTCCCTCGTCAAACCCCTACGAGGCATTTACTTTGTGACCCACGGGCACAAAGCAATAGTACGCACGTTACTGTGGCGGCGTACTTCTAAATTTAGTACAGAAGTTGTCCTTGTTTCTAGGGCTCCCTCGAGAGACCCACATTTTAATAGTAGAGTCAGTGCTTTCTACAAGACTTTCGGAGCAAAAGAGCTTGCTCCGACATTGTTGTACGCGGAAGATGAACCCCTGCGACGCGACTTCGATATCTAGTGCTACGAGGATTGGTGCCCTCGAAGGTATAACAAATAATAAATCAGATCGTGATTCTTTGATCAAGACTGAGCTGGACGAGACCTCGTCCCCAATCGGAGAGACCAGCGGTTACACGGACTGCCCTCACACCTGTTTGCCGGCGAAAGATCTCTCGACATTAGGGGTGAAAGAGGAAATGGCCTCCTTCTCCAACGTTATCTCGATGCTGCGTGAAGAGCCTGAGGGACCGAAGGTGATAGCTCGCGGAAGCACGCGGCACGGCGCAGCCACAGCGCCGTACGCGTTGAGATCCGCTGCTACGCGGGTTACTGATACTTCCTCGACCACCCCTCACGGCGCACTCACGGAGCCGAGCAGCACTTATGAGTTACAACGAAGTGGGTCACCCACAGATACTCGGGACGAGGTTCAACCTACGTACACACTGGTAGGGACCGGGGTATCCCGTGAGTCCAACCACGGTTCGCGGTCAGGCCCCGATAGCGGCCTATCTCCGATATCGGGTGTCCCGGAACGTGGAGCCGTCGGCGACGACGTTACAGTTTTTTCAGCTTTTTTACTAAATGGTATCCAGCGGGAGCAATGCGCATCGCGTTCGGGTGCCATAGTAAGCGAAAACCCCTTAGCCGACTACGTCGTAGATGACGAAGCCGGCCCTTTTTATCAAAGCAATTCTGGTACGTCGCCCGTCCACTCTCAGGATTTCCCCCGAACATACGATCACCGCCTAAGTGGTCCATATTTAGAAAGTCTAACCCGACACGGCGCTCAGCGTGGAACTCGACATTCTTCGTCGAGATCTCCCCCGCGAGCTCGTGTCCTAGACACCACGTCTGTAGGCCATATCCACCACAGACAACAGTCGTTTGAGAATATCCTGCGACCTGGAGTCCCTAGTGACGACCCACTTGAACTCCGTTCGACACTATCGCGGCCCCCGGTTAAGGGAACACAACATTCAGATTATCTTCCACGACATGGCGCTCGACGTGGAGCTCGAAGTCCTGCTTCGACGTCTTCGCGGCGAGCCCATGTTGCCAATTCTCCTCATAATTTTCAAATATTAGGCACAAACGATCATATATCACGACATGGCGCCCAACGTGGGGCTCGATTCGAACTTCCGATGTCTCCACCGAGGACCCATATCGATGCAACACTACGCGAAGATCAAAGAATACGACAGCCGAGTTTTGCCTCGGTAGCTCACTCTCAGTCGGGACTTGACACGAGAAGCATCTCTGAGTTGGTCTTCACACTTGTATTATAGTGTTTGAATCGAATAACCTCTCATTGTCCGCTGCTTTAGTGACTAGTAGTCGCTACCAATTTTTAAATACACACAGGGGAAACTTCCCCACCAGTAGTTAGAAAGTAGTAGTAGTACTGAGTATCAGCGACCCTTCGGGGTACATTAAGGCTGTTCCCCTCAGCTTGTGGTACGGCCTGGTCTGCCATTCCACAAAATAGGCAAAAAAGAATTCGTAACAAGTTTTCCTTTACTTATTAATTAAGGGGAACCCTACACCTATCGTTCCACAACGCGAGCCGAACCCGATATCCGCAGAAGCAGCCGCGGCCGTGCAGAAACGCTTCCTGCACGCACCCAGCGTGTCCTAGGGATCCTTAGGGATACCCCCAACCACGCCATCATCTCCAAACGGGTCCGAAACTACTGCGTTCGTGGACAAAGGAACATCTCTGAGTAGCTTAATTTTAGGTATCTTGAAATAAGACGATCATTAAAAAATCAGACTCGAATTGCTTACCGTGCTTATTTATCGAACATTTAACATGGTATACAATTGAACAGTAAAGTATTCTTTAGTTACATTAAAGATAAACGATCCCCTTCATATGCCTCTGTATCCTTTCGAGACAGTGATAACGTTATTATATCAGAAAATGAAGTTCCCGAAACATTTGCCAAATATTTTTATTCAGTTTACTCTGCTTCACCGGCCGTCTATAATTTAAAAGATACAACACCTGGAAATTATCAGATGGCACAGTTGAAGGATATAACCAATTTTGACTATGATACGTCAATTAAAAAGCGCCTTCCACAAATAAGATCCACTTCTTATTTGTGGAAGGGTGAAATGGGCGGTAACTATTAGACGCCTTCATTATAGTCATCTTTCTCTATCGCACGGATTTCTATGACTTACTTTATCACTCTCACGTAACGGCCGATGAACCATGGGGACTTTCCGATCCTGTACACGCTACTGTCGCGTTAATAGACCACGAGATGCTACAAAAGGTTCAAGCTTCAATGTTGAATCGTGCCTATCTTTGTCTTAGAGTAGAAGGCAACTTATTTGAACACCTTTTGTAAAAACAATTTCTATTATTTAAGCACCATTTTCCTCTCCATTTTATAAAATTGTTTTATTAAAATGTTTTTTTCTATCCTTTTCTGGTTAAAATTATTTTTCTTACACCCAGGTACAACTGACAATTGGAAACTATACTTACTGTCACGTTATCGCTCCTCTTGCCTGATTGGTCGGCATGGCGGGGGGTGTTTCCGTACGCACTTCGGGTCGTAACGCATAGGGCGTAGCCGCGTCACGCCGCAAAAGCCGTTGGGACGCCACCTGGAGGGAGTTAGTAGAAACGGGCTCGTCTGGATCGACAGTTGGGCGAGGAGTTGGGAAATGGATCGCCCCCTCACGGTTGTCGAGTTATCCTGACCACCCCGCAGCTGCTCTTTCCACCGAGAATGCGGCGATCGAACCAACGTACGGCGGTGTTCGTTCTACCTCCTGATCCGAAGGATCTGAAGAAGGGCTGGGAGAAGACGAAGTACGAACTAATTAGTTATCCACCAAAGACATGGTGAGTTTAATCTCTACAGAAGTAGGTGTAATAGTTCAAAAAGTTCCAGGTTTCAACTGACCCTTTTTTGTAGACTTAAGAGTCTATGTGTAGCACTGAAGTTACTGAGAGTTCGAGGACTCTGTATAGCACTGAATTTACTAGAGCTCGAGGACTCTGTCTAGCAGTGAATTTAAGGATAAGCACTAGGTCTTTCCAATTTAATGATCGAACGGAGGCACTGCAAAGCCTTAAACCCCATTCACAATCAATTCGCGGGCGAAGTCTGACTTGGCCACGCGTGCTTACCTTTCGCATTTCAATGTAGCCGTTCAGAATAAAATCTCGAGCTGGCAAACGAGTTGAAGTGCGTGTGAAACCTCGCAAGCTGCAAACTTTGACGTCCGTGCCGACTTCCGTGCCGGTTACGGGATATGCGCAATATGATTGTTTTAATAAAATGTCAACATAATTTTAATTTTATGGAATTTTGAAATTAGTTTAACCATTATGTTGATTAACCACGATGGAAGAATGGGAAACTTGTTATCCCCTCTTTTACAGGTAACAATGCTGTTGTTGTTGTTACTTAAAAAGACAGCTATTATAGCAATTCGAGCAAAAAAACTCCATTAAAAGACTTTTGGGTCTTGGGGGAGTAAGAAAAATTCTAACGGCCCGGAGAAATCATGAATTTTATGAAAATTTTCTTCGTGAAGCTCGTTTCAGTGAGCCCAACATTTTTTTTCAATTTTATAATCTGTCAGATTTATCATAGTTGTCTGTAATTGGAGATACACTGTAATAAAAATTCGTCGCTAAACTCGGGAGCAGCTTGGAATTGGCTCACTTTAATTATTATTATGGATTATAATTGTACATTTTAATTTAAAATTTTGAAAACAAACAAAATATAAATATAACCTAAAGTATACAGCTAAAAAAACAGCTGATTTAAGTTGAAGCCAACGCGCATGTACCAAGTGTCGCCTGAATTTTATTCTGAATGGTCCAATCCGTGCAGACTTTCGTGCCGAAGTGTAAGTTGGCTAGCAAATTGATTCTGAATGCACCTTTATGAGTTTATACCACAGACCACCTAGACTGGCTTATAGAGCGACTTTGGTGAAAACACTGGAGCCTGATTTGGAGCCCAGCGCTCAGTCGTGTCCTAGCATTTGACGTGTACGCATCGCTGTGATTTCGATAATTAGACGTTTTATCATGGGCAAGTGTATTGTAAAACATTGTATAAATAGAAGTGATCGAGTTGGTGAAGAGAGGCGAAAAGTTTCCTTCTTTAGGTAAGTAAAAAAAAAAGAATATATAAAAGGTAAATATGTACGCCATTTTTCGGTTAACGTCACCAGCCAGGACAAAAGGAGGTCCCACAAAGCGCCTACATCGGCCGCATTTGCGGTCGGGGTAGACGACGGATGGGGCCCACCTACGAAGGCTGTCCAGGCCTACACGAGATGAGGCAGGATAAAATCCCCCTCGACCCTAAATCATTGAGGCCAATTTCTAGCCATAGAATAATGGCGCGGTTAACGTCACAAGTTTCCAGAGTTAGCTTTATAATTTTGTTCGCCCACATAGTGTAGTGATTAACGTGATATTGTTATTATAAAATAATGAATGAATTACTGTAAAATATTTTTAGTAATTATTTACTTTATGTGAGTTAAATTTTTATGAAATTTTACCAATTCCGGTCATTTATTATCATTTCCCGTATTTAATTCATTACCTTTTGAATTTAAAATGTTATCAAATATTACAAAATTTAAATCACGTTAAAATATTGTTTAATAGCCCATGAGATCTATGTGTGTTTTTTATGTTGCCGGCAATATTACAATGTTACTACCAAAATACAACAATGTTATATAATAATTTTCAATTAACAAAACATTATAAATTCTAAAATCAGCGTACTACTACTACGATGGCAATTGTTTGTAGATTTAATTTTAGGTTATGTTATATCCGATGTACTACTATGTATTATTATGTATATTTTCAGCAGGGAGACTAGATAAGGAGCACGAACTCATACGGGAAAATTGACAAAATTTGTCCAAGAAATGGCAGAAGTTGGGGTTGCGCTAGTGTTCCATATGTCCCAAATGAATGTAGCATAATAAATACGAGTGAAGTAAGCAAATAACAACCAATTTTATTTTATATTGAGTTTAGTAGATATATCGGGGAGGTATATTAACCTAAAAACTAGAAGTCGAGTCAATAATTATTACAATTTGTTTTTATAATGGTAAATAAAAATTTTCGAAAATAATTTAAATATGGTAATAGTATGTGAAGTGAATGACTGTTAACTGATTTAAAATAAAACAGTACGTTTGTGATCTGCATTTTCAATCTAATGATGTCCAGCAGTTCTATATTACAACTTGACCGAATAGTGGGTTAATATTATGGCAAAAGGTCGAATAATTCGGAAGTTGGAAGCAGCTTATTTGATTCTTAATAAGGTAGAGAAATTTTAAAACAGAAAGATTTCATAAGAGACAATATTGTATAATTGAATGATGCATTGTTTCTTTATATATCTTGCAGCAGCATCAACAGCAAGAGCATCTGCTAGTTATGTCACCTGATGATCATACGATGTCACATGATGATCATACGATTATGTCACCTCATGTTGGTTGTTAGAAGATCTTCAGAATGCAAGATCGGCATCACCGATGTTATATATCTACTGAACTTGCATATCCAGTTGTTCATTCGCTATTCATTTGCTGTTCTTTTAATACCTTTTGTGTAGTGACTGTTCCCGGAGTATATAAATTAATTTCTTCAAAAGAGTGTTTTTATCTACGAAAAACCTAAGTGGCGCAGTCGGTAGGATAAAGTGCAAGGAAAACCCGTGAATAGGACAATTTCCGTAAGTTTCAACTTTTTGTGCACGAAAAATCTACGAATCTACAGTAAAGTGAACTGAGTAGCTTTACAAGAAGACACCGTGGGGCGAACTGAGTAACCTCACAAAAGAAGATTTAATTTATCTCTCCGAACTTGTGAAGACAAGAGGACATTGTCACCAGGCAATTGGGCCATCGCAAGTTTCTCCTCGTGGAAGACGAAAGGACATTGTCACCAGACATTTGGGTCACCACAGGAACTCCTAGGTTAAGGCAGAAAATCAGAAACCAGATGAAATCGTTTCTACTTACACTGTAAGTCAAATTTCATTCACCTAGTTTTAAGAAAAGTTATCTCTGAAATACTGCAGAAATAACTGTGTTGAACATTTTTTTTGTTGTTTCACCCATTTTGCATCCAACAGTAATTTCATTACGAATACTGTTTCGCCCCAAAAAAAAATTTGTAAAAACATCGAAATAATACAGTTTATTTCCAACAAATTCTTTTCTAAGAAAACTCAAGTCGAGACTTCTCACTGAAATCCGATACATGATATGATAACCCACACGCATTGTTAACGAAGATTCCAACTGCACGTCCAACAGCTAAACAAGCGTTTTTGTTTTCAACGTTATTCTTAAGAAATTATTTTAATTGTACATACTGAGTGTTTTCTATACAACGACCAAACATTTTCAAAAAAAAATTTTTTTTTGAAAAATTGTTTTGCATTTTTTTTCTTTTCTCTTTCATTTCAATAAATTCTTGGTTGTTTGATAGACTACCAAATATTAGATTTAAGTTGAAATTGGTAACATTATTTCGAAACCTGGAAGAATTAACTCAACTTCTTAGTACATTAAATATTGCTAATACACAAAATTTAAACAGAAGACGTAAAATGGATCACGGTCTTTACAGAATTTATGCAGAAAATATTCCTCTTTTTCACGGAGAAGAACATATTTTACCTTCATTTATTAGGGCTAGTGAAGAATTAATTCTTGCTTTCCAAAATGCTCAAGCTGATAACCCAGTAAACAAATTGATTATTAGTACTATTGTTAGTAAATTAAGAGGTCATGCAGCCAAAATTATTTGTCCACGAAGTGAACTTAATACCTGGGCTCTTATTAAAAGCACTTTAACTAATACATTCTCAGATGCTAGAAATATTGATTGTTTAGTGAATGATTTGATCACGACGTCACCAAACAAAAATGAAACATTAAGTCAATTTGGTCTAAAATTGCAAAATATTCGAAGTTTGATAATTTCAAAATTAAATGAAACCAATGATACTGCTGAAACTAAAATTTTAAAAGCACAACATTTTGAACAGTTAACTCTAAAAACCTATATTAACAATTTACCTGAAAAAATCCAGATTATAGTAAAATGCAAAGATCCAAATTCAATCGAACAAGCAATTAGTTATGTAAAAACTGAAGAAGGAGACATAGAATTTAAACTAAGAACTCAGAATAGAATACCACACCCAAATAGACAAATGACTAGACCGACATTCAACCCAAATCGCACCTCTAAACCCCAAATTCCATCCCAGAATTATTTCCATGCAAATCCATTTGCATTCTCTCATAGACCACCTATAACAAATCAATTTGCATCTCAACCTTACCCAAATTTTCAAAATACTCAATCGCCGTTCACGAATAATTTTCAACCAAGACCATTTTTCCAATCCACACAATTTCAACAACCAAATTTTCAACGACCTATAAATAATAATTTCCCAAATTCTACTAATATCCCAGCACCTAGCAATCGAACAAATGCCTTTAAACCGAATTCCAAAATAGTACGAAATCTACCCAAACCAATTCCAATGGACACAACGTCAAATAATACTAAGTTTACACAAAAACCTAAATTCCATGCTCAAGAACTATTTAATCATCTTGTAGATGAAGATTATACTGATAATCCACAATCGACAAATAATTCAAATGATTATTTTGATACACCCCAACTACCATACATTGATAATACAGATAATCAAATACCACCCACGAATTGTGACGAAAATATCAATCTAGAATACCAATATGAACCATATTACAATTATGATAAAACAGACTATACTTTTAATACTTCGGATTATTCACAACAATCTGAATCTAATACATACGACGAATTAAATTCAAACCAAAATTTTCAGATTACTACGAATCCAAACCAGATTACATAGATACCATAGTTTTAAACACAATATCTACTGACCTACCTTACATACACATTCCTCAACTTAATGCAAAATTCTTAATTGACACCGGCAGCACTAGAAGTTTTATATCACAAGAATTAGCTTATACATTTTTCAGAGAATCTATTGAATTAGAATATTTCCAAATTAAAACAGCACATGCAACTTCCATTCATAATGAGATAATAAATATGCCATTGCAGTATTTGTTTCCAAAAATAGAAAATCATGAATTTCATAAAATATACATATTCAATTTTTCACCAAAATTTAACGGACTAATAGGTTTAGATTTATTACAACAAATTGGAGCTAAAGTAAATTTTAATACAAATATCTTAGAAACCAAATTTGAAAACATACCGATATATTTTAATATCGATTTTGATAAACAAGTACAAAAACCAAAAAGACAATTAGCCAGACCTTATAAATGTACTATACCACCACGGACTAAACAAGTGACATATATACCAGTCTACCATAAAGAAGGTTTAGGAATTTTTCCATTCACAAAATTTAATAATTTAGAAACGCCTTCAGCTTTGGTCAATATTCAAAATTATCTTGCAATTACAACTATTGAAAATCCCACTGATTACTCACAAGAGTTAATAATAAACGAATTTTTAGATATAGAACCAATAAATCCCTTAGAGACCAATTTTATCGAAAAAATGGAGACAGACTCTGAATTGACCGAACAACAAGACAATTTATTAAAAGCTAACCTAAAACAATTACGTCTCGAACATTGTAATACAGAAGAGTACAAAGCAATTCGTAGTTTATGTTTTGAATATAGAGATATTTTTTATAACGAAAAAATTCCATTAACTTTTACAAATAGTATAAAACACGAAATTAAATTAACTGATGATTCACCAGTCTTTGTCAAAAGTTATCGTTACCCAGAAATCCATAAACAGGAAGTCAAATCTCAAATTGAAAACATGCTGAAATCAGGTATAATTCAAAATTCATATTCCTCTTACTCTTCACCGATATGGATAGTACCAAAAAAACTTGATGCTTCGGGAAAAAGAAAATGGCGCGTTGTTATCGACTATAGGAGACTTAATGAAAGGACAGTTGACGATAAATTTCCCCTTCCTAACATCACAGATATTCTAGACAAACTCGGTAGAAGTCAGTACTTTACTACATTAGATCTCGCAAACGGTTTTCACCAAATCGAAATGAAAAAGGAAGACATTCCCAAAACTGCTTTCTCCACTGATACCGGACATTACGAATTTCGTCGAATGCCCTTCGGTCTCAAAAACGCCCCTTCCACTTTCCAAAGAGTAATGTCAAATATTTTACGAGGACTTCAAAATGAAATCTGTTCAGTCTACTTAGACGATATAATTATTTTCTCTACTAGTTTAAATGAACATATTAGTCGATTACGACAAGTTTTTCAGAGACTACGCGAAGCGAATTTCAAAATTCAATTAGATAAAAGCGAATTTCTTAAGAAAGAAGTAGCTTATTTAGGACATATTGTTACAGAAAATGGAGTAAAACCAAACCCAGAAAAAATCAATGCAGTCAAAAATTTTCCGATTCCAAAATCACCAAAAGAAATAAAGTCATTTCTCGGTTTAACTGGATATTATCGAAGATTTATAAGAGACTACGCTAAAATTGCAAAACCATTAACAAATTGTTTAAAAAAAGACAAAAAGGTCGTACATTCCGGTGATTTTATTAAAGCTTTTAATCATTTAAAAACATTACTAATAAATTCCCCAATATTAGAGTACCCTGACTTTACAAAACCACTTATTTTGACCACCGACGCCAGTAACTACGCACTCGGAGCCGTCCTTTCCCAAGGTGATATTCCTAATCCCGGACCTTAAACGAAACGGAAACCCGATATTCCACAATTGAAAAAGATCTTTTAGCAATTGTTTGGGCTTGTAAAACTTTTCGACCCTACCTTTTCGGAAGAAAATTTAAAATTTACGCTGACCATCGACCCTTAATTTGAAAGAACCAAATTCTCAGCTTTTTAGATGGAAATTGAAATTGGATGAGTTCAATTACGAGATTATATAAAAAAAGGGATCTTTAAATGTCAACGCGGACGGCTTATCAAAAATTTCAATCAATATCCATGAAACAGAATCAGTTTATAATAATCCAGGAGATATAAATTTCGATGTATCAGAATATTTAAAGCAAGAAACAAATA
>NW_019418167.1:5928-20118 GCF_000390285.2 Anoplophora glabripennis | reverse complement strand
GCGTTTATAACCCATAAGAGAAATTTATTTGCTAGAATCCAACCAGAGTGCTCAGATAGAGTCCAAATTACTGTCATTTACGAAAAATTAAAGCCGGAACTTAGATATAGTCTTCGCGGTTCAAAATTTGTAAATTTAGAAGAATTTCAAGATGCTGCCGTCAACGCCGAAAATGACTTGGAAGAAATGTCCGAGTATAGTACACGAAATACTGGGTCAAAACCTTCAAAATTTTCCCACAAATTTTCGAAATCGTACTCAAAACCCCCGCGATACAAATTTTTCAGATAATGTGCAAAACTTTCCAAATTTCAATAACCTACAAAGGTCAACAAATGTTTCGCCGAACTATCCGGTAAANATCGTACTCAAAACCCCCGCGATACAAATTTTTCAGATAATGTGCAAAACTTTCCAAATTTCAATAACCTACAAAGGTCAACAAATGTTTCGCCGAACTATCCGGTAAATAATCAAAACTTTAATAACAACAATTCGCCAAACTTTTCACAGATTCCACCAAATTTTCAAAATCCTCAATGAAATTTTTCTAATAACCAGCCAAGAAATACACAGTATGTACAAAATCCTCCTAGCCAGCATCAAAGTGCTGAGAATCAACGAAATTTTACAAAAAGCTCCCAAAATTTTGCAAATAATACTCAAAATCGTCCACAATACCGCGAAAATACCAAACCACGTACACCATGTCGCTTCTGTAGAGAATGGCATTTCCACTACCAGTGTCCACAAAATCCTTTCAAACAAGATAACGTTAGAGTCACCGCACAACCGGAAAATCCCGAAATTCAATTGGAAACTCAGTCAAAAAACTAAATTCTTTGTTTGTCGGAATGTGAAAACTTTCAAAAAATTCGAAAACCTATTTATAAGAAATCCAAATTCCGATCACAGTCCGACAAGTTTTCAAAAATTTTAGAAAAAATATCCACATACGATTTAAATTTTCTTTTCACCGAACCTTCGAATTCAAATGAAACTGTACAAAATATCGAATCAATTCCCGCGTATTCAATGCCATTAGCTAAAAATAACTTACCAGAAATTAAACCAATTATTCCTCGTATCGAATTAATATTAGAAAACCAAAATTGTTTAGCATTTTTAGACCCAGGTAGTGCAAAAAATTTAATCCGAGAGAGCGAAATTTCTCCAGACACTCCTCGAGTATCAGGAACTCGCGCATTTTCACTTGCTAGTGGATCAAAAGTAATATTGTCAAAAGGTTGCGTACGATTGCGTATAAAAATAGGACGAAGTATTATCGACGAAGATTTTCATGTTATGCAAGATCTTAACGAACCTTTAATAATAGGTGCCCCATTTTTTACTCGAGAGGAAGCAATCCTCAACTATCAGCTGAAGTGTATGTATTTTGGTACTCATGTTAGGGAAACTGTATACTGGAAGCTCGACACATTTCAAACTTTAGTAGAGAATTTTCAATTAGATTTATCCAACGAACAAGTTCAACCAGAACACCGCGAACCGATTCAAAACATTTTATTCGACTTTAAGGAACTTTTTTCAATTCAACCCACTCAATGCACAACTTCCACAATTAAGCATAAAATTAATATTAAGGAAAATAAAATTATTCAGGAAAGACCGTACCCGGCTTCCCCTGACAAGAAAAAAATCATTACCGACCAAGTACGGGAAATGCTTTCGTTAGGCGTTATTGAACCCAGTATTTCCGAATACAGCTCGCCACCAGTCATAGTAGAAAGACCAGGTAAAAAACCACGTTTCTGCATAGATTTTCGGTCTTTAAACAAAATTACTCTCGACGAGCCTACAACACTTCCGAAAATAAACGAAACATTGAAAAACCTTGGCAATGCAAGATTCTTTACAACTTTAGACATGCGCTCAGGTTATTGGCAAATTCCACTCGAGGAAAACTCAAAAAAGTATATCGCATTCACTACCCACGATGGCGCATCATATCAATTCACAGTTCTTCCATTTGGGCTTAAAGCCGCTCCGCGTACCTTCCAAACATTAATGACCAGAGAAGTTTTAGTTGGATATTTACAAAAATTTGTTAGTTGTTATCTAGATGACGTCATTTTTTCAGAGCATCTCATTCACCTTAGACTCGTATTAGAACGCTTTAGTATGCTTAAACTTCAAATTTCATTAGATAAATGTTACTTTGCAAAATTCGAATTAGATTATTTAGGTCACCATATATGTGAAAACACTACTACGCCACAATCCAAACATGTATTTTCCATTCAGAATTTTCCTGTACCACAAACCAAAAAACAACTTCAAAGTTTCATTGGAACATGTAATTGGGTCAGAGAATATGTAGAAAATCTTTCCGAATTATTAAAACCACTTACAGATCTGTTACATAAAGATAAAAAATTCCGTTGGGACAACTCACGTCAAATTGCTTTTGAAAAAATCAAAAATAAAATTTCACAACCACTCGTTTTACACCGACCAGATTTTTCAAAACAATTCATACTTAAAACCGACGCATCCGATACAGGAATAGGTTCTGTTTTATATCAAGAAGGCAACGAAGGCAAAAAATTCATTATTTCATATTCTAGTTCTACTTTAAACTCTACCGAAACTAAGTATCATATAAATGAAAAGGAATGTCTAGCTATTGTTTGGGCGATCAAAAAATACCGTATATATTTAGAAGACTCAAAATTCTTGCTTAGAACGGACAATAGAGCATTATTGTGGTTAGACAAACAAAAAGATTCTCGCGCTAAACTGACACGTTGGTCACTACTTTTACAAGAGTACTCATATGATATCGTACATTGCCCTGGTAAATTAAACGAACTTGCGGATTTTCTAAGTCGTAATCCGTCAAATACTGAAATTCGATCCGAAATCACCGACGAAAAACTTGTGTATCCTGAACCTCCTTTGTTAATTGCTATCGTAAATTCTGCTGATCTCGCTGTTCTTTGCCGACAATCACAACATCGATCAAGGGCGATCCAACGTACTAGAAGACTGTGGAAAAGAATCGAACGGGACCATCCGGTAACCTTAACGGAACAACGAACATTGGAACGACACCACGTCGACGAAAATCATTTAGTCTACCGTAAAGACAACAATCAAATTAAACTTATTTTACCTGTATCAATTTTACCTCAAGTTATCGAACACTATCATAACACGACACACCCAGGAATCGACGAAACCGTCCGACAAATCGAACATCGTTATTATCACCGCGGATTACGAAAACATGTTAGGAACTTCATTAGAAACTGTGTAGATTGCATTCGCATTAAACCCAGACAGCCACAGCCTGCTGCTCCACTTCAAACTCACGAAACAAATTTACCTTTCGAAACTATTTCAATCGACATATTAGGACCCTATAAATTAACAAAACGCAAAAATCGTTACATTGTCATCGTTGAAGAAATTTTTTCTAAATGGCTCGAGGCTAGAGCATATCACTCTGTCGACTCCAAAACTATAACGTCTTTTCTAGAGGAAGAAATCATCGCACGTTTTGGCGTACCTAAGAAAATCATCAGCGACAACAGTTCCGCATTCATTAGCAACGAATATCGCAAATTCTGTCGAAAATTTAGCATAGAAATTTCCTATTCAGCAATATACCATCAGAGAGCAAATCCAGTCGAGCGGAAGGTACAAGATCTCAAAAAAGTACTTCGCGCACTAACTCTGAACAAACCCGACAATATTTGGGACCTAGATTTATCACAAGCACTACACACACTCCGAAATCGTACAAATGCCGCTACTAGGCACTCACCTTCAAAAATCATCCTCGCATACACTTCGCCCAAAGCTGGAGAATGGAATATACCCACTTACGAAGATGAACGAAATGCCGTGGAAGACCGCACACAGGTCATAAACAAAGTTAGAAATCAACAAGCCACGTATCAGAGAAAATACGTTTCCGCAGGACAAGAGCCTCCAATTACCTTTAATGTTAGGGATAAAGTCATGATCAGAGTTTTCGCAAAACGAAAAGACGTTTTCACCCAAGCCTGGGACGGACCATACGAGATCACTGATAAAATCTCTGATGTAATCTACGATGTCGAAAGGAATGGAAGCAAGCCACAAGTACATGTAGACGATCTCCGACCAGTACACCTAGGACTACCCGATTTAGATATCGAAAGCGATCGATACTCAGAAGACAGTCAAAACGGTGACGACGAGATTCAGCCCATACAAACCCAAGCAATCATTCACGACGAACCTAGAAGTGCACACATACCCACTTCCAGTTCTATTCAGTCAAACTCCCAAAACGATTCCAATATACCTATTGTTAATCATTCCCAAGTGAACACTTGTACTCCGACGCCTTCAGACACACATGTCGAAACTACTAGTCAACCAGACACCATTCGCAGTCGCATCTTCCGACCAAGCAACGCAGCTCATCCACATCGCAGACGTCGTCGTCAAACATGGATCGAGATAGAGGACCGTCCATCGACATCGTCTAGTGCGCGAAACAGTGCCGAGTTCGTGACAAAGTCTTTTTCCGAACCTAGTGTCTCTAGTGAAATTGAAACTTTGCCCTAAAGACTTATGTATTTTAAGAGACTGTTTGCTACAGACCTATTTTAGTTATAGTCATTGTTCGTGTCCAATTGACACACATTACTTATACTTGCTCACATTCGCTACATTTATTCGCATTTACTCATATCAATGTATTCTGTTTTATCCTACAGGGGGATACCAATTTTATGTACTTAGGTTAAGATATACAGTGTGTTTACGACACCATCACCATTTGTTCACATGAACACATTTCTATGTTTCTTTTGTAACCATTACTTTTTTTACATGTTTTGTTATACTGAGTGTTGCAAAATTTTCAATAACTTTTCTAATTCTCAAAGTTGAGTCGACGAAGAAGGACACTTCGAAGGAAGGGGAGTGTTAACAGGAGTTCATTCGAGCGTGCCTGAATTAAAATAAGAGTCAGAAACCCCGTGTTTGTATTTAACTGAAAGGGTGAACCAATAGAAAGCGCGCGTTCGTGAACGAAGCGGAGGGCGGAGCCTAGCTCTACCTCGTCGGAACGGATAAATATAGATGCCGAGTCAGAGTTAGTTCAAATTTTCGATTTCGTTACGTTCAAGAGGGAAGTTCCAAGCGAGCAGCCGTAGTGTGCGGACGTAGTTTGTGCAGTGCAGCAGTGAGTGAGTGCTAGTGAGTGGAACAGTGAAGTGGAAGCCCCACAAAACCTGTCTTTTACAAGACAAGTTATTTTCGGCCTTTATTAAGGCAATATATAAAAAGAATTCGGCAATTTTTATTGCAAAATTTCAACTAATAACCGACGTTATCTCAGCCTAGGCAGAGAGACCGTCGGCATTTATTTTTCAGCTTCAAGTGCCGGGGAGGAGGGCACTATGTCGAGATCACCGACCCCCATGGAGAGCGACCGCTCGAGTGGCAGCGAAGCTGGTGACAGCAGGCCTAGCACCCCCGGGTCGGTCGTAGAGAAAGCCAGCCGTAAGAGCGAACTGGCAGCAGAAAACGCCAGGCTACGGCAAATCATCGACGACCTCAGGGACGAGCTGAGGCAGCAAAGGAAGGCGTTCGACGACCTCGAAAAGAGGTCTCGCGAACAACATGAGGAATTGTTAAACGCCGTTAGAGGACAACAGACCCCAAAAGGGGTAAAACGAGGCAAGCCAGGGACCTCGTCGGGTTCCGACGAGGAGCCCTGCATAGCTAAAAAGAAGCCGGCGAAAGAGACCGAAGCACCGGTAGCCGAACAGGTAAGGGCCCCCGAAATCCTACCAGCGACGACATCGGAGCGCGCGGCCGCTGCTGAGAAAGCGGAAAGGATACCGCCTGTTATTCTTCGCAAGAAGGAACAGTGGACGGAGGTCAGCAGGAGCCTGACTAACAAGAAAATAAATTTCACCAGGGCCAGGTTAACCGGCGAAGGCATCGCCATTCACCCGCAGACGCCCGACGACTATCGACGCCTCACGCGTGTCCTCGCCGATGAGGGGAAGGAATTCCACACCTTCTCGCTCCCAAGCGAGCGGCTGCTAAGGGCCGTGATAAGAGGGCTACCAGACGGAATTTCCAACGAGGAAATCCGGTCCGACCTAGAAGAACAGGGCTTTAAAATAGCATCTGTCTTCAGAATGAAGAGCCGGAGGAACAAGGCCCCCATGCCTCTAGTACTCGTACAAGTCCCCCAGGAGCAAGACGACCTGCTCAAGGTGACAAGATGCTGCCACCTAGTCGTCAGGGTGGAACCGCAGAGGGCGAGAACCGAGCCGACGCAGTGCCATCGCTGCCAACGCTTCGGTCACGCGCAGAGCCGGTGCACCGCAGCTGTCAAGTGCGTGAAGTGCGGCGAGGGTCACCACTCGGCAGACTGCACCAAAAAACGTGAGACACCAGCAAGGTGCGCCAATTGCGGTGGCGAACATCCTGCCAGCTACCGCGGATGCCCAAGCTTCCCTAAAAAGACGACAGGGAAGCAGCAACAGCGCAAAGAAGACCCCCAAGCCGACAAACAACAGGCCAAGTCGGCACACCCCCCGAAGGTGACGGCGGCGAAAAGCTTCGCCGACGCCGCCAGGCCGAAGCAGGCCCCTGCCGCTGCACACAAGGGGGGCCCCAAAACCGACAGGGGTGCGGAACCCGCAAATGTGGCCAGCATGCTGGCACAGATGCGGGAGATGTACTCCGCGATGTCGGCTTTTTTCAGCAAAATGCCATCCCTATTACAAGAGTAAATGGACCCTCCGACTAGTGTGCAGTCCCTCAGAATTGCTTCCTGGAATGTCGACGGATTCCGGGGGCGAAAAATCGAACTCAAGGAGCTCTTGCCCCGTCTAGACGTGGACGTGATGGCGATACAAGAGACCAAAGTAGAGGACGCACACACTGTTAGGATTCCTGGCTACCTAGTGTATCGCAGGGACCGAAACAGACACGGAGGAGGCGTGGCCCTGCTCGTAAAAAGAGGTATAGATCACCATATGTTGCAGGTTCCTCAGCTAGAAAACATGGAAGCCGCCGCCGTATCGATCCGTACTCGCAGGTACGGAGACATCGCCGTGGTGACCTGTTATCAGCCCCCTCATCTCCCGCTCACCGATCACGATTTACGCGCGGTCCTGGAGACGTGGCCCCAAACCGTAGCCATCGGGGACTTTAACGCGAAATCGCCCGAATGGCACAGCACGACCACCACCACGCGTGGCAGGGTGCTTCTGCAATTTTTGCAGAACCACGAGGACGTTGCAGCGTATGGACCCGATGGACCGACGTACTACGGTGCAGTTGGAAGACCAGACGTGTTGGATATCGCTTTGCTCAGGGCAATACCGATGGACGCCGATCTGACGACGCACTACGAGGGGGCGACGAACCATGCCCCCATTCTCCTAACCTTAGGAGACGAGCGTCGCGGCGAGGACACCGTTGCCAAGCGGCGGACCGACTGGGGCCTATTCCGCGCAGAAATGCAACGAATATGCGCACCCATTCCGGTCATCCGCGACGCGGCGGACCTCGAGGCTGCCATCGCGAGCCTTGAGACGGATATCCACACCGCCTTGGAAGCCAGCACCACGGAGACGACGGAGAGAAGGATAGCGAACTATGCAGGTGAGTTACCTCTTATGTTGCAGGACCTAATCAGGGAAAGACGTGCGGCGAAAAGAAGAGCCACGAGGACAGCACACCCCCGGGATAAGCAGACGTTAAACCAGCTGAACCGGAGGGTAAAAGCGGCCCTAGAGGAGCACTACCAGGACTCGTGGCAACGACATCTGGAGTCACTAAACCCCGAAGACCGCAGCCTGTGGACGATGCAACGGGCGCTGAGGACCACCCGGAAGCCTATGCCTCCCATTCACGGAGAGAACGGGATCGTCTACACCAGGTATGAAAAGGCCGAGGCATTCGCCGACAGCCTTGAATTACAGTGTAGGGAAAACCTTCTCGACGACGAAGACGAGGACCACGCCGACGAGGTGGAACGACGCGTACGGCGCTACAGACGCCAACCCGACAGGGACGACATTAGGCCGGCGACACCCGAGGAGGTGAGGGACATCCTGCGGCGCCTCAACCCCCGCAAGGCACCCGGATGCGACCAGATCGGAAATCGAATACTCAGAAAGCTCCCCCACAAGGGAGTGATGGCGCTGCTCAACATCGTCAACGCCATCCTGAGACTGCGAAGATTCCCCGCTAGGTGGAAGAAAGCCGACGTCATCTTCTTCCCGAAACCAGGTAAGAATCTAACCTTTGCTGCCAGTTACAGGCCCATCAGTCTCCTGCCGATGATGAGCAAGGTAGCGGAGAGGATCATCCTGACCAGACTGCGTGAGAGCTCGGACGAATTGCGAGTCATCCCCGACGAACAATTCGCCTACCGCAGCGGACACTCAACGGAGCAACAGATACTCAGGTTAGTAGAACATCTGTCCGCAGGTTTCAACAACCGAGAATCCACCGCGGCAGTCTTCCTGGACGTCGCCAAGGCCTTCGACAGGGTCTGGCACGATGGGCTTCTGGCTAAGATGCTCGACTTTGGCTACCCTGTCGGACTGGTCAAACTGGTGGAGTCCTTCCTCAGAGGCAGGAAGCTGCGTGCGAAGGTGGAAGGGGCCCTATCCACCTATCGAGACGTCGAAGCAGGCGTCCCCCAAGGAGCCGTGCTATCACCGCACCTGTTCAACATCTATACATCCGACATGCCCAGGACAGAGCGCACTACCGTGTGCCTCTATGCCGATGACACCGCCATAACGGCCCGTTCCCTGAACCCCGATATGGCGAAGAGGTACCTCCAAAGAGCTGTAAGCCAACTAGAGGACTGGTGCAACAGGTGGAAGGTGGCGATCAACCCGGAGAAAAGCACAGGTATTATGTTTTCTCGTAGGTACCAAACGCGCCCCCAGGGACACGTGAAGTTCAACGGAGAAGACATCCAGTGGGCGACCACCGTCAAGTACCTAGGGGTAACCCTGGATCGCACGCTGACGTGGAAGCCGCACGTCGAAGCAGTGACGCGCAAAGCGAAGATGGTGAGGGCGAAGCTTTATCCGCTTCTGTGCAGGGACAGCCGTCTCTGCCTGCGGAATAAGCTAACCCTCATCAGAGCAGTACTGCAGCCACAGCTGACATACGCTGGAACCGCGTGGGGACACGCAGCGAAGACGCACCTAGCCCGGGTGCAAGCCGTCGAGAATATCGCCCTCCGTTGCGCGACGGGGGCCCCTTGGTTCGTCCGCAACAGCGACATTCGCCGGGATCTGGGATTCACCTCAGCCCTGGAAGCGATCAGAGAGCGCGCGAGAAAGCTTTTCGAGCGCGCCGAGATCCACAGCAACCCGCTGATCCGGAACGCGGTGGACTACCGACCCGAAGAGGCTGCCGGCAGACGCAGGCGGCCTAGACATCAACTCCTGGACGCAGGGTGAGTCGAAATTTTTCTGTCTGTTTCAGGACCGCCAGGATCAAGAGACGAAAACGACGACACACACACACACACATTCCCCCCTACCTTCCTTATCCCACTCTCCCCTCCCGCGCTAGCCTAAGGGCCACCTTAGCAAAGCGCTTCCTAAGCTGCATAGCTGCACGACCTCACCCAAAACCACCACCCCGGTCGCAAACGACAGTCGTCGTTTGCGACCGATACACGACACCCCCGGGGGTATACACAGACGAGCCGGCGAAGAAAGAAGAGCGCCAGAAGAAAGGGCCCTAGCCGGCGGGGCCCAGCCAGGACAGGAGGAGGCCCCACGAACCGATCTAATCCGGCCGCGTTGGCGGTCCGGAATGACGGGGAAAGGGCCTACCTCTACGAGGCGTCCGGGCCTACAGCGATGAAGTGGGTAAAGAGCGATAATCCCGCTCGACCCCGCTCCATCCGAGGTCATTTATCCTGCCAAGGATATTGGCGCGAATTAGTTCTGTTAAGAGTTGATACCATAAGTACGATCGAGTTAACATCGTCAGTTCATCTTAGTCAACAACAAGTTAAGAGTTGATATCTAAACCGGTAACGAGTAATATAACCGTCGTTCAACAGTTAGCCAATCTCACCAGTAACAGTTAAATTAAAACTAGTAACATTAAGTCAGAGTCGTATCGCTCTAAAATCAACTTCTACAACCATTAAAACTTAAATCAACATAAACCTACGAAACTACAACCTACAAATTAAGTGCAACGTCTATACATTTTTATAAGCCTAAAATAAAGTTATTCGTATTACTACATACAACGTATTCCTATTCTACAAAAGTGCAACGTCACGCTCTCATTAAAATAGCGTCCTTCTTCTGTCTCCGAAACTGAGAAATCAGAGTATTAAAGCCATAAAACGGTGTTTTCATTCTATAATCCCAATTATCCTTCCCTAATGAAGTTAAGTGCAAAACTTGGATTACACGGAAACTTGCTGTACTACAAGTCAACCCAATTCAACCAGAAAGCAGAGATCAACCTACATGATAAGCCGACGCAAGGTAAGTGACTTTACTTGTCAGTCGTATTTGTTAATTTTTTATTTTCATATTTTGTGTTCCATGAATCTCTACTTTCGTTCTAAACTCACACTATTTTGATATCCAAGATATCATGGCGCCCTGGCAATTATAAACGCTCCCTGACGTTTAAGAATCATTCATAAACATTTAAATAATTATCTTTAAACAAGTTTCATTTATCTTTTTCATATTTACAGTAATATTTTGAGTTTCACATGACTTTAACTTTAACTTACATTTTTTGACTTAAATCTACTTTTTTAACAAAGAATAGCTAGAATACGTGTATTTAATCATTTTCCTTTTACTTAAAATCAAACCCGAGATAGAGTTTCAAGCTAGTCGAGGTAAATAAAGAGAGAGGTGTTAACAGTGTGCAAATAGAGCACCTATACCGATTTTGATGTTTTACCCGGATTTTCACCCGGAGTTTCCCGGAGTTAGGATTTGAGAGGAACATAGCAAGTGACTCCTCATTTTTAAGTAAACCAGGGGTGCACAACCGATTTCTGATAGTTTTATTGCGATCCGAGCTACCGTTTCCGAGATAGGTTATCCCTATCTACCGATACCGACTTTATTTTATTGAAACGTCTGGCTGGATTGTAGTGAGCTTTTAGAATGCCATCCGATACCGGCCGTAATAACCTGCCACCCCCAGGAAGACCTGAAATATCCGCCGACTCCAGTATCGACGAACAACAACTAGCAAAAGTGAGCTGGATTTATACGCTCAAGAAAGACGAGCTAGTTAGAGCTGAAATGTTCTCTTTAACGACGAACGGGACGCTACCGACACTAAGGAAAATATTATTGACATTTTTCCGAGAGGGTTATCCGAAGACAGAGAAAAATCAACCCAACACATCTGCTTCTTCCGACCCCGATATCGAACAGCCACCGCATATACATTCCACCCGGAGAACCGTCAAAAACTCCAGCATTGGGGATGTATGCGATAAAGTCCGAACTACAATTCAATGGGAAAACCGACGCCACCGAATTTTTGGAAAAATTATATGAGCTGCAAGAGAAAAGTAATATTTCCACCGCTGAATTATTACCAGCCCTGTTTGAAGTTTTTCAAGGCAATGCACTGGCATGGTACCGAAACAACCGAGATTCCTGGACCACATGGGGAGAATTTCTAACCGATTTCAAATTATTTTATCTACCGGCAAATTATCAAGATTTCCTGGAGGAACAGATACAGCAGCGCAAGCAAAACGCTAATGAAACCGGAAGAGAATATATCGTGGCGTTGCAAACCTTAATCCGCCGCCACGGAGGATTTTCGCAAGAGAAAACTTTGCGACGGTTATATGCAAACTTGTTACCAGAATACCGGCAATATATAAGACAGAGCGACATCGCGAACCCAAGCGACTTGGTAGTTCGCATTGATGAGTTTGAGACTCTAAGTAAAGAGCTCAAGCACCGCAATTCATCACCAGGTTATAATACAGACCGAAAAAATTTGCCGCCTCCAAGAAACCGAGAACCAGTCCACCCCCGTCCGCCATATAGACCCAGACCGGCTGAAGAACATAGATCCAGGCCAGCACCTGTCCCCGAGAGACCTAGTGAACAACCCCCACAATCACGCGAAACTCAGCCTAGACAACCGACACCGTCGCCGTCGCCTAGCACTACGAACCGACGCACCATTTGCTGGAGGTGTGGTCAACCTGGCCACAACCGTTTCGAATGCCGAGCCCCGCCAAGACTGTTTTGTTCCAGATGTGGACGAAATGGTGTGATGTCCCGCGACTGCAGATGCAACCAGCCTTCACCATCCCATAATGCAGCCATCACCGGAGCCGATAACCGCCCACACATACAAGTGAAAATAAATGACAGACATTTTTCCGCACTTGTAGATACCGGAGCTTTGCTATCTTATATAAGTAATAAGATAGCTGACTACTGCACAGAACTAGGCCTACCGTTCCAAGAGATAGTAACACCGACTACTGTTTTGGCCAATGGGCAAAGAGTATCCGTTCGTGGTGGATACCAGTTGAAGTTTTCCATAAATAAAACCAAGTTTTCCCAATTAATACATCACCTACCTGACTTAACATCCGATATGATAATTGGGATGGATATTTTGAGCCGCAACAATTTTAAGATGGACTTATTAAGTAATACTATTTACTTAAACAATAAAGAAGTTCATAGGGCACCACCGACAACCCCGTATACTCCGGTGGGAGAACTTTCCCTACAATTAACCGCAAATGAAGAGACCCGATTGAAACAATTCCTGGATGAGGAATTACCCCGTTTTGCCGACATCAAAGGTGCTACGAAGTTAATCCAGCATCAAATCCGTCTTTCCCAAGCAGAACCGATTAAGCAACGATACCGTCCGCAGAATCCCCGTATGCAAGCAATTATTAACCAAGAAGTCGACGACATGCTGGAGCAAGGAATTATCGAACCGTCATCTAGTCCATGGAGTTCACCGGTAGTAATAGTCCGGAAAAAGGATGGAAGTCCTAGATTTTGCATCGACTTCAGGAAAGTGAACGAAGTCACAGAGAAAGATGCGTACCCCCTACCGTACATAAATGCCATCCTGGACAAACTACGCCGAGCCCGGTATATCTCTAGTATCAACCCGAAACAGGGGTACTGGCAAATTCCCCTGTCACCTGAAAGTAAACCTGTCACCGCATTCACTGTCCCCGGGAGGGTACTGTTCCAATTCAAAGTAATGCCATTTGGACTGCATTCCGCACCTGCTACGTTTCAGCGCTTGTTAGACCGCATCATTAGTCCCGAACTATAACCGCATGCATTTGCGTACCTTGACGACATAATTGTTTTGGGGGAAATATTTGATGACCACCTGCAAAATCTAAAAGAAGTCTTCCGCCGACTACGCCTGACCAATCTGCAATTAAATCCGGACAAATGCCAGTTCTGCCGGAAATCACTGAAGTATTTAGGCCACTTAGTAACCGCTGAGGGAATTCGCACCGATCCAGAGAAGGTGGAAGCAATACAGAAGTTTCCAACCCCGAAAAACGTCCGAGATGTTCGCCGTTTCTTAGGTACAGCCTCCTGGTATAGTAGGTTTGTACCGTCATTTTCCGAAGTAGTCGCTCCACTGACACGACTACTCAAGAAGAATCACCGGTGGAAATGGACTGAAGAGCAAGAACAAGCTTTTACAGCTTTGAAGAAGTGTCTCACCGAAACCCCGATATTAACCTGTCCCGATTTTGACATACCGTTCCGTCTACAGACCGATGCTTCCGACATTGGCCTAGGGGTGGCCCTGACTCAAAATGTTGAGGGAGCCGAACATGTTGTGGCATATGCTAGCCGCACCCTCAACCATGCCGAGAAAAATTATTCCACCACCGAAAAGGAATGTTTAGCCATCGTGTGGGGAATTGAAAAAATGAGGCCATACCTGGAAGGCTACCGTTTTACCGTCATCACCGACCACCAGTCACTCCGTTGGCTTCACTCCGTCAAAAGTCCGACCGGCCGCCTAGCAAGATGGAGCATATATCTACAGCAATATGACTTCGACATCCAGTACCGCAGAGGAGCTTTAAACCGGGTAGCTGATGCGCTATCTCGCCAACCCCTATCCGATTCTTCCACCGACAGTGCCGCCGAACTATGTGCT
>NW_019418167.1:0-662 GCF_000390285.2 Anoplophora glabripennis | reverse complement strand
CCCGAGAGACCTGGTGAACAACCCCCACAATCACGCGAGACTCAGCCTAGACAACCGACACCGTCACCGTCGCCTGTCACTACGAACCGCCGCACCATTTGCGGGAGGTGTGGTCAACCTGGCCATAACCGATTCGTATGCCGAGCCGCGCCAAGACTGTTTTGTTCCTGATGTGGACGAAATGTTGTGATGTTCCGCGACTGCAGATGTAACCAGCCTTCAACATCCCATAATGCAGCCATCACCGGAGCCGATAACCGCCCACACATACAAGTGAAAATAAATGACAGATATTTTTCCGCACTTGTAGATACCAGAGCTTTGCTATCTTATGCAAGTAATAAGATAGCCGACTACTGCACAGAACTAGGCCTACCGTTTCAAGAGATAGCAACACCGACTACCGTTTTGGCCAATGGTCAAAGAGTATCCGTTCGTGGTGGATATCAGTTGAAGTTTTCCATAAATGAAACCAAGTTTTCCCAATTAATACATCACTTACTCGATTTAACATCCGACATGATAATTGGGATGGATATATTGAGCCGCAATAATTTTAGGAGTAACACTATTTACTTAAACAATAAAGAAGTTCATAGGGCACCACCGACAACCCCGTATACTCCGGTGGGAGAACGTTCCCTACAATTAACCACAGATGA
>NW_019418166.1:17294-21578 GCF_000390285.2 Anoplophora glabripennis | reverse complement strand
TTGATTTCTAGAATTTCTGCAGAGTTATCTGTTCCCACAACTGAATCAGCTATTTCCAAATAGAAATGATTTGTGATTGCAGCAAGATGGGACGCTCCCACACTACACCGTTGATGTACGAATTTACTTAAAAAATCGTCAACACTGGTGACGTAACGGCTCTTAAATGTACCTTTTAAAATTTAAACTTAACGTGTTTTAGAATTTATTCAAAAAACGTCCATTTTTGAAATAATGAATTTATTTCAAACATTTGCATTTTACTGTATACAAGGTCTAATAGCGACACTGTAATAATTTGCCAAGCAAGATTCTACTCTTTAAAACAAACATAAAAACAGTGAAATCTTTTTTTCTTCAAAATACAGTTTTTGACCATACAGTGTAGGAAAGTACCGATGGTCTATCTGAAGTTACGTGAGAGCGATAAAGTAAGACATAGAAATCCATGCGATAGAGAAGGATGGCTATAATGAAGGCTTCTCTTTGTCACCGCCCGTTTCGCCCTTCCACAAATAAGATCCACTTCTTATTTGTGGAAGGGCGAAATGGGCGTTGACTATGATACGCCTTCATTATAGCCATCCTTCTCTATCGCATGGATTTCTATGTCTTACTTTATCGCTCTCACGTAACTTGTGATAGACCATCGGCGCTTTCCTACACTGTATATTCAAGAACTATAGACGTCTGTACTGTATCTTACTTACTACATGCTTTTAGATCTAATTAGTATTTAATTATCATTATTTTCTTATAACTTCTGTTTTCCTTGGGACGTATTACATCCTAAATTCTTTAAATTCTTCTGTCGGGAATTTCTATCTTCAAATGATGTTTTCTGCAATATTTAACCTTCTAAAACGTTTCAATTAATAGAATAATTTTTTTTGGTTACGTCGATTATGATTTTTCTACAGGTTTTTTTTTTTGGGAACCTTCAAATCACATCGGGTTATTTTATTTCATATCAATACAGTTTTAGGTGTAACGGATCAGACGACAAAATCAGAGCATTGTTAACAGCGAATCGCAAGTAAAAATCAGTATAATTTAAAATTTTCTACTAATTAGCTCTTATATAAATGAAATATAGTCACGCAGGAAAATCCTATCTTTGAAATAATAATAACTAATATCTGTATCAGCATATCAGTCATATTATAATTTTGAAATACGTAAATTCGTTAAATTTATATATTTATATCGAAATTATGGTATGCAATTAAATCATTTATTTCCGTGGTAAATAGTCTCTTAATATTTTGAAGGGAGATAGTACATCAACTGTTATTTGTGCAAACCTGCCCAGAAGTGATTTAGAATGAAAGAATAGATTGTAGAATTATAAACATATGGACAAAAATAATATACATTTGATAAAGGACTTCCTGAAATTGTTAAACACTCTCATGATGAAAGTGAAGAGAAATCTATAATTATATCATTATATTCTACAAATAATTTGTACAATTAAAATGTACAGAATTCCACTACATAGTTTCTAATTTTTCAGAAGTTAAAAAAAGTTACAAAATTTATATCACACAACATTGTGCAAATTAATTTTTCTTAGTGTTTGGAATCATTCTAACACTAATTCAGCTACCCAATAATTGTGTTCTAAGTCACTGCCTCAGTATTTTAAAAAATAATTATATTTTCAGGTTTCTATGCGACATCTGGCTTAGGATTCGCAACAATAAATAAACTGAAAGATAACTACAATTTAGTAAGAACATTTTCTTCTTACGACTACTCCCAATGCACGTGTTTCCTTATACTAAACACCATGTATTTTAGGCTGATTGATCACAGTAAAGGAGCAGGTAATTTATTTGAATACAGGGTGTTTATAAACTTGTCCTTTGGATGATAAACAAAATACGGTTATTAGCCCAGTTACTGTAGCTGGAAACATAGTGATACCTCCGAATTTTTTATAACTGCATCGATTTTTCTCAAAATTTAGAATTAGGCTCATCTTACCCCCCACTTCAAAACTTATATATGCGGTAGGTGTGCTTTTTGTTCTCAAGGTGTGAAAACCACCCCTTATTGGAAAAAAAGAATGAATACAAATTTAAGCATTTTATGTAATCAAATCTTTTTTATTTATGCAGCATGAGTAATTCCATGTGCTATTTAACATGAAACTTAATGTATCCCAAATTTTCAACCCAGAAAAACCTTTAAAAACCACCCGTTTGGATGAAAATAATATAAAAAAAATTTTTCAACTTGAAACGTTTTAATCATGCAAATTAAAATGGATTTCTTGATTAAAAAATCTTTTTTATCGATTGCAACTTTTCAACCCTTGAAAAATTCCCCTTCTTTCGAAAACAAAATGAAAAAATATTATTGAAATATTATAAAATGGTATAATGCAAGTTTTCATACCTTCTTTCAAAGCAATTTCACTAGCTTTTACCAAAGCAGTATACAAGGTTTGTAATCACTTGGTGATCCATTGATAAAAGGTAAAAAATTTATTTTGGATACATCATAATTATCTTTACAACTAGTTATCATTCTCATAAAACCATTCCAACCAACGAAATCATTTTATTCTATTATAATATAGTACTGGTTTATTCGAATATACACTCATACTAAATACGTATATATACAAAACAGATTTAAATGCTTCAAAATTCTTGTTTGACCTAAATTTTCCTAAAATTATCACCTATATACGTGTTTATTTTTTTGACGATAAATTTCTTACTTTTTAAGATTTTTAATCGCACAAAGGCTCATTTTGTAGGGAATTGTAAGAGCTACGTTAACTGTTGAGTTGATCTTTTTTAAGCCCTTCATTTTTAAGTTTGAAGGGTTTAAAGGACTCGAAAATGGTGGTTCTGTCATTCACATGATAACTTAAAATTGCGATATCTTGATTAATATTAATTTTAGAGAAATAAAAAATAGAAGCAAAATCTTCAGAAAATATAAAGCTACATTTTTTTACTCTTGTATTTTTTCGTACACCCTTTAATTTTTAAGTTACAGCGTAAAAATCGAATTTTTTTCAAAAATTTGAAAAATTAACATTTTCAAAAATTTAGTTTTGTTTCGAAATCATGCTTTGTAAGTAAGCCAAAGACCCAGAACATATTCTTAGAACATAAATGAAGAAATGTGTAAATGGATTGCATTTAATTTTAATTCTGTCGCCAAAGGCACTGGTTTGTTTATTAATTTTTTCTTAAAAAAAATTAGACTATCATGTTATTTCGATCATATTTCCGTTAATTTTGATTCTAAAGACATTTAAAACAGCTTATTTTAAAGGTTTTTCAAAGTACTAGCGAACCACATTACTTATATAAGTAAACTATTAGTACCTAGTATTTCAAAGAAGGAAATTAAACATTGTGGTTACTAATTCGCCAAACCACATAAGAAAGTCCGTAGGTGATGACCGACTACAGGGATTCTAACAATAAGTGTCTTTACGAAAGCTTAATATAACAGGCATCAACAGAATAACAGCCAGTAGTACTAGTAGTAACGATGTTGACATTTTTTAGACAGATTTGATAGTACGTAAATACAAATTTAAACAAAATCAAATTTTTAAAACCGATGAGATAGGCATCTCAACTGTGCAGATTTTATAAAAACTACTGACTCGGAAGGGTTTAAAATAAGTGGGATCTGGAACCAGCTGGGAAAGGGGTAAAAATATAAGTTATTTGAACGTTCAGTGCAGTAGGTTATGTATCTACGTATGTTTATATTTGCCCGACAAAGTATTACATTACTTGAATGAGGTGGTCCACCTGAATCACTTTAATCCTGTTCAAAAAAAGGTTGGATTACTGAAAAACTCTTTTTGCAGTCTGAGATTTTTTCAAAAGTTTGATAAGACTAATAAAGAAGATCCAGTGCGTCTTGGACAACCATTTAACACATTCTACTTTAGCGGTATATTTGTTTAGAATTAAGAGGAATGGAATTATTATACTAATAATCCCCTATAGGTATACTTATTACACATAAAATTCAACCCTTAGATGTCATATTTTATTCCCCACTTAAAACTGAGTGTTGCAAAGAATCACCTCCACAAAAAAATTACACATTTCTGAAATTGCTGAGCTTTATAATAATGTTTATACTTCCACAAATAAGATCCACTTCTTATTTGTGGAAGGGCGAAATGGGCGGTGACTATTAGACGCCTTCATTATAGCCATCTTTCTCTATCGCACGGATTTCTATGACTTACTTTATCGCTCTCACGTAACGGCCGATGAACCATGGGGACTTTCCGAC
>NW_019418166.1:13305-16248 GCF_000390285.2 Anoplophora glabripennis | reverse complement strand
TATAGGACTTTCATACTTGGCTCAAGAAAACTTCATGTTATGTAGAATTATCACACCAAATTTCATCAAAATCGGTTCGATAAATTTTTGCATAATAATTTTGCAATCCAGATTTTGAAAAAAAATTTGCAAATTTTCAAACTTTTGCACAGCAACAACCAAGGCCCTTAGATATTTGAAAATTTAATCACATATAGAAGGACTCTCAAGCTTTCAAACGCTTTTTGAAAAATTCGAATCCGTCAATTAGAAGAGCTCCGCCGCCTGTTTAAACATTGGTCGAATTTTTGTACTTATAAACAATTAGAATAACTTTGTGAATATTCAATCAAATCAAATTTTTTAAAGCAGGCTTTAAGTTATTAGAATGACGCTTCAATTAGTTACGTACTTATAGCAGATCAAAGTTAACGTTATTTACACTAAAAGTTTGCAATACTTTTCTTCATTAGCAACCTATTTTAAAATGTGTTTAAAGTTATTTATGCAAGCGAGAAATTCAAGAAAATCGTACGGGTGGTGGTGGTGGTGGTGGGGGAAGCAGAGAGCGCGGCCGCTTCGGCCTGCTCGAAATTGAATCGGCGCGGTGAGTTCAAAACCGCGACGCGCTTGAAAATTTTTAATATCTCAGCTTCTAGAGGTACGATTTTGATGATCGATGTCTCGCGATTTAAAAAAAAAACAATTAGCGTATTTTCAAATGCCTATCGTTAATAATAATTATTGGTTTTTCGACAGTCCGATAATTATTTATCTTTAAACTTCCTTTAATTATCAACTTTATTTTTTTATTGTATCAAAGGTAAGTATATACTGTTTATCAAAGATCAAAAACAAATTTATTTAAATATTCTAATATTGTTTAATCAAAAATTATTTTCAAAATATGTCGAAAGTTAATAATACAATGAGTTAATTTCTCATTTGCTTATATTTTAAACAATAAATAATATTTGTATTACACTTTAATCACAAAAGAAATTATAATTAAATTAATAAATTAATTATAAATATCAATAATATTTTAAATTTATATTTAAAAAATTTGATTTGGTTGAATATTCATAAGTTATTCTAATTGTTTATAAGTACAAAAATTCGATCAATGTTTAAACAAGCGCCAGGGCTCTTCTAATTGATGGATTCGAATTTTTCAAAAAGCATTTGAAAGCTTGAGAGCCCTTCTATATGTGATTAAATTTTCAAGTATCTAAGAGCCTTGGTTTTTGGTGTGCCAAATTTTGAAAATTTGCAAATTATTGTGCAAAATCTATCAAACCGATTTTGATGAAATTTGGTGTGATGATTCCACATAACATAAAGTTTTCTTGAGCCAACATGAAGGTCCTATACCCAATTTAAGGACCCCAAAATAATTCTCTAAGGAGAAATGTTTTTTAACCCATTTTTGGCGATATTTTCGATTTTTACAATAATAATCATGATTCATTCGATTTGTAACTAGTCATATTTTGTAAAAAAATTAATTACAAACATTTTTTTCTTCCTCCATTTTCGCCTAAAATCAACTCTTGAAAAGATACATAATTAAATTTTCGATTTTTTTTAACATATTGTGCCGCCAAAAGTTAAGCCCACGATTTTTTTATGCGCATAGAAAAATTTTCATAGTGTTATTTGAAAGCCAAAAATCTCCGTGAATATATGATTCATCCAAATATGGACTTTTTGAAACAGATACCGTCTGGACAATTAATCAGTGAAAGCATTTTATGCAACTTACATACGCTCGCAATAACATTAATAGACCGGGAGATATTAGACTGAAGTTCGACGACGTCTTTCTCGTTTATGCCTCTGAGAGTACTGAAAGGTAACCGAGAGACAAGTACCTACAATAAACTAAATTTAAAAGATGGGCATTGTGAAAATTCGATTTTCCTTTTCCAAAAAATAATGTGTACAGCGACGTATTTCTCACTTAGCCATGTTCATAAGTTGAAGAGAAGTATCGATTTATCACAAACTATTTTTGGCATAAGTGTCGCTAGGGACCTAAAAATGGAAAACTTTGTAAAAAAAATGTGAAAAACATCTTTATTTGTCTACCAATTTCTCATTAATCCAATTAGAAATATGACATTATTATATTCAAAAAGCTCATAAAAAAGATTGGCATAAATCCTACTAAGGACTAAAGAAAATAGGGCTTTGGAAAAGCTGTGGAAAATTTTGTTTTGGTCAACGTTTTTCTCGTGAATAAATTAAAGCTTATTGCAAAGAAAAAAATGAAAGTATTCAATTTTTTTAAAGGGCATAAGTCCCTGGTGAGGACTATATGCTAAAAATTTTTTGAAAAGTTGTAGGAAAATTCAAGAAAATTTGTACGTCTTTCTCACTTATGCCATTTTGCATGCACTTAGGAAACTACATTATAAAGTCATATAAATGTAGGCATAAGTCTACATTGGATTTTCATGTTGTAAATTAATTTGAATTTTAATACGAGTCAGGTCGAGAAAGTAGAAAAATAATAGAAAATTGCCACAATTTTCTCGTTTATGCCATTTCGTACACGATTAGAAAATATTACTAAAAGCCATTTTCAAGAGTGGCATGAATGCCACAAGGTACCGTCGTATGTAAAAATTTTTAAAAAGTTTATTTCATCGCCTGCGCAGTTTTCGAAATACTTATACTTACTTGCATTTAGCGTATTTTTAATTTTTATAAATATAAGTAATTCATGTATTTAATGAAAGTTAATAATAAACTATTTCGGCTTAAGTCCCCACATATTAGAAATGATTTTTAATTATTCTTTGAGTCATGATCAGAAAAAGAAAAATTATATAATATTGCCACAAATTTCTCGTTTGTTCGTAAATGAGTAGAGTATTTTATCACAATAGACCATACGTATTTATGAACAATATATTTAAATTTTAAAAATTAAAAATATTATATAATTTGAATTAACCG
>NW_019418166.1:0-11523 GCF_000390285.2 Anoplophora glabripennis | reverse complement strand
CTGCCCCCAACAAACTATTTAATGTACCAAAGGATGAGAAAATGAGGAAGAAATCATGCAAACATATTTTATAGAACATCTATTTTTGACAAATTATCAGATTGCTCTTGGACAAATCCAGCTTCTGTAGCCATAGAATGTACAGTTTTTAAAATAATTAACAATATTGTGTTAAGTAAAAGTAAATAATATAAAATCTATCCGGCACACGTAGTTTGCATAAACACAAATGTGTAAGAGTGAGACAGACTACAGAACACGACTCGTTTAATTTGGACCGATACCGGATCGTGACGTAAGAGTCAACCGTCTTTGTTTAAGACTGCGTTTTAGTGCATAGAGAATTATTTTGAATTTATATATTTTTTTATAGGAAAACTATTAATTAAAAATTTAAAATTTATGTGGCAATTGACTTTTTACGATGAAAGGAATTTAATAAGAAAAGAAAAATAATGTGAAACTTCCCCATTCGTTATTAAATTCGAAACGAACTCCTTAACCTGATGTCCACACAGTTAAAAGAAAAGTATCAGGTTACATACACATTTAAGAGATTATGCGAGCTTTAAATGCCAGTATATTGGACTAGAACAAATTCAGAGAAGTGTTATAAAATGCATGTGAGTAAACATACTATTTATTTTTGTTTATTTCATTTATCATTAGTGATTACTGTTTGAAATTTGAGGTTACATTCGTTTGTCCAGCGGGGTACGAAAATTACTAAAAAAAAAGTTTAGTGTTTACGACGGAATTTGACAAAATAAAAAAGTAAAATAAATATTGTTACTAAAGGTCAAAGGAAGCCTCTGTATAAATATGACCTCCACTCAAAGTTACACCCTGTATACTTCCCCCATTTCTTACGTGTAACAGCAACGAAATTAAGCAAGTTAATTTTATTTAATTAATCAAAAATATTTGTAAACTGAAACGATCTGTATTCGTCCAATAACAGTATTATGCTTTAGGCCTTGTTGAGAAAATTATGGATGCTACCATTGAATATTCATACGTGTGTATGGAAACCAAAAACTCACCTCAAGCTATTAAGGTTCTGGAGGAGGCCCTAGAGCTGCTAGAGGTAACGGTTTCAAATCCTCAATAGGTACTCGTACTAGTAGTAATGTACTCTTGTATTTCAGGGACCAATGAAAGATCAAATAGAACTAGAATGGATGATAGCTCTGAAAAGAGGAAAGCTGTTTACTCTTCTAGGTCGAGCTAGAATGTATTTGCAGGATGATGAATCGCATATGTTCCTTATGCAAGCATTACATTTTTATGGTATTTTAAGAATTTAAAAAAGTTTTATAAGCATTTGTTTAATACTTAACCACATTATAGGTATAAAGTTTCCCAAAACTAATATAGGGAAAAGTCTTTTGAAAAGTCGTTACAAGCTAAAACAAAGTATAAGGTTATATCTATTCTCACACATGATCACTAGAAGGGTTGATGAGGATCTAGCGGAGTACTGCAACAATGTTGCTGAATGTTTGCATTTGCTTTGTAACTACTTCTGTGTAAGTACATTATATATAGGGTGTCCCAGAATAACGTGTTGAATTTTGTAAATAACTCGAATACGTATTATTCGATTTCGATTATTTTTGGAGTATGGACTTTTGCTTTCAATCTACACATTTCGGTCATATACCGAGTGTTTTTTAAAACTTACAACTCCTACAAAATTAATGTATGGTGATAATATCCGCTCATAACTTTTTCCTCTTTCGGGCAATAATGACAACTATTTTTTATTTGATAGGTGGAAGTGACATTTGGAAGTTTTTGGGCCTCTTGTAGAATTTTGATTAAATGAGCGGTTTGGGTACAAAAAAATATTTTCAAATGTCAACATTATCTTGCCACCACATATTACAATACTTAACAGTGCTAGTAGCCACTGATTTTGTAGGTTGACTATAATTTCAGTTTGATCTTTAAATCATTGTACGTGCCAATTTTTAATGAGTGTTTACTACGATAAGCTATACCACATGTTACTTCGATATGGATACACACATACATACGACAAATTATTTACAACATGCCTAATTTTAGTGAGATAATTGGTAAAAACAATCAAATACAATAAAAAATGCCAGAAATAAAAGTCACAAAGTTGATGTTATTAGATTTAGTACAACTTATTATAAAAAATGACCACCGTTGTTTCTACAACAAAGGTTAATTCGGAAACCCTTTGCAGTTTTTGAGGGCAATTTTTTAAAACAATTTGGATATGTATCTCACAACTCTTCTTCAGTGTTTGATGTGGAAGCATACACTGTTGTTTTCAAAGTACCCCAAAAATAATAGTCACAAGATGTCAAGACCGATGAATGAACAGGCCAGTTAACAGGAACATTATCCCCTCTACTGATCCATCGACGAGGAAATCTTTGGTTCAGATACTGCCGGACATTGATAGCTCTGAGCAATCATGGCACACCTTCCAATAACTCGGGTAAAGTGTTTTGTAAAAATTCTATACAAAATTCGCCATTCAATCTATTGGGTAGAATAACATGGTCAATAATAATGCTGTCAATGCGTTGTATTTGAGTGTTTTTTCTAATTTTTTTAATAAAATTAGGCACGTTGTAAATAATTCTAATTCGTCGTATGTGTGTTATCCATATCGAAAAATGAAGTAACAGGTAGTATATCTCATCGTCGTAAACACTCACTAAGAATTGTCAGGTGCAATGAGTTAAAGATCAGACTGAAATTACAGTCAACCTACAAAATCAGTACCCACTAACACTTTTACTACTATATAATATGGGTGGCACGAATGTAGATATTTAAAAAATATTTTTTTGTACCCAAACCGCTCATTTAATCAAAATTCTACGAGGGACCCAAATACTTCCAAATCTTATCACCTATCAGAGAAAAAATAGTTGTCATTATTGCCCGAAAGAGGAAAAAGTTATGAACGGATATTATCACCATACATCAATTTTGTAGAAGTTGCAGGTTTTAAAAAACACTCTGTATAACACCAAAATGTGTAGATTGAAAGTAAAAGTGCACACCCCAAAAATAATCAAAATCGAATAATACATATTCGAGTTATTCACAAAATTCAAAAAATTTTCACGAACTTTGAGGCCATCTAGCGGCCAAACGAAGCAATTTCGGATATAGGTGAATTAGCCTAAATCTGCATATTTGGAGTCCACGAATCTGTAGTCCTCCGTTGTATACGTTATTCTGGGACACCCTGTATAAATAGTAATCCAGAAAACATTGAACTCACAGCTATTGCAAATACCTGACCTAAAATCATTGGATTTATGTCAATTTACTTTAGTCCAAAAATGCTTCGTTTAAATGGAGGGTATTAAAATCTTAATTTTGGAGCAGTTTTTTTGATATGATTGTATTTAAGAACTGAAATAAAAACCCTTTCGGTACACATTAGAAGGATGCGGGAAGTAATAAACATCATCTTCAAACATTAAAGTTCCCTTGTCAGTGGCGAGTGGGGTCAGAGCCTGATCAACAGTCTGTACAATATTTGTTGATAGAAGTTCAAGAAAGAGATAAGCCAATAAAGTTCTGTTTTCGGAACTACTGTAACAATTTACCGCGGCAGGGGCGTGCCTTGAAATTTTCGACCAATGTCTTTCCACCTCGGGTGTCACATGCCGTTAATTCCAATAAAGTGACGGAATATTGTACGGACTGTACATCGTCGCTGACAGTCAGTGTGCTGACCGGCAGTGTTTATCTGAAAAGAGGATAAATTTGTTCACGTATTTAGTTATCTCGTATATTCTACTATACCTTTGCATTTAATACGTTTTATTTCAGAACAAAGGTAAATGGAAAGAGGCTGAGCTGGCCGCTGTTTGGAGCTTATCGAAGGCCCTGGAAACAGAATCCGATTTTGAAATATTATGTTTGTCATATGCATCCATGATTCATATCTGTTCAGTTACCAAGCAGCATCGCCTAAGCGTCGCGTTAGAGGTATTCGCTCTTAGGACGTGCCACAGAAAGAAAACTATAGTCGAAATTGAGGAGCTCAAAGCCGTTTCATTGCTTTACTTCCAGATTGGTTGTACGAGGTATACATGTTACTCATTTATTCAGTATCAACTACTGATCTGTGTTAAATATATTTAACACATATTTTAACGCGAACATTACAAGATGTCGGACGGCAGCTCTTATAGCAGAGTCAAAAGGTATTCTCTCTGAATTCTTAACACACCCACCGATTTTCATTAAAATTGGTGAGTAAGCTCATTTCACCCTCTTTTACAAAAGTTAGATATCCATAATGTGTGCTTATTGTTTTTAGGGGGTGAAAACTACCCCTTCTTGCAAAAAATGTAAAAACCATAGATTTAAGTGTTATGTCAATAGAATAAGCATTATTTTATGTTTTGAATAATAATTTTTGATTTGTAGCAACATTTCAACCCTTAAAATCCACCCTTTATGAGGAAAAAAAACAAAAATTAGTTTTCGCGGCTCTAAAACGCTTTGACGGAGCAATAATGAAGAATTGAATATTTTTTCTGTTTATGAAATAATACATGATTTATTGCAACGTTTCAACCCTTAAAACACCCTTATTGCAGAAAATAAAGCAAAAAATTGTATATACAGGGAAGATATCAAAAAAAGTTATTTACAAAAATAGTAGCTAACTTAAAACTACACATTTTAAATTATTTTCGTATATACAGAGTGTTATATATTATTTCAAATTTAAATTAAGCTCATCTCTCCCATGTTTCCAATAAAGGGTTTAATTATGTTATCAGGGTATTTCAAAAGTTATGGTCAATCGTATACGAGAATCCATTCCCATTTCAGCGTCCTGTATACCCTAAACAGAACAACTTAACAATAATTTTTTGCAGGTATAAGCTTTTGATATTGGTACAGTTTTACGAGAAAGTGCTATTTCTTTATTATTGCATCAGTTGAATATAGGGCGAGCCAAAACTCGTGCATATAATTTTCTCAATTTTTTTAAATGAATCACCCTGTATTTTATTTTAAAAACTGAAAATACACTTTATGTTCTTTCATTTTTATAAAGCATTCCCTATAGCTAAAATTATTAATTTCTGAGATATTTACCATTTAATAACAAAAATAGTGTTTTTAAAATATTCATATTATAACAAGTTGGTTAATATTATAAGAATTTCGTCTTAACAACGGATATTTTGTAATGTTTTATAACAATTTGTCACACTGTTACTTGCCCACGGCATTATTTGTTGAATAATAAATCAGAGCCTTGAGCCTCTTTCTCTCAACTATGCACGTGTTTTTTTACAGATGTGATGTGTGTTATTTTAGAGATAGCACATAATTATAATTATTTAGTAAGCTGTTATTAAGAATAATAAAAAGATAGTAGGCAGGGGGATGGTTTAACAGAAAAATTTGGTGGGACGAATTTTTACACAAAAATTGATGTCGCTCAATCTTAATCATAATTTAAAAGTCCAGCAAATAGCTAGTATCACAGGACTTGCGATCTGTAAGCAGATATTCCTATTTGAACCCAAGAAAAGACTAATCAGAACTAGATTGTAAGGCAGAGACCAGAGAATCATGAATAAAGCCAATATACAACGACAAGAAAACATTAATTGTTGGAGAAAGAGTGTAAGAGCCTCTGCCTCTTCCAAACCAAATTGTTATCGGTCATAATTAAAGTTTAAGCTTAGTGAAACTATCGTTTTGTTATTCTTTTCAGTTATTTGAAAATCTGAAAATTTATAAATATTAACTACTCATAAAGAAAAAACCTCTCTCAGTTTATCCTCAACTTCTGGTACCTACTTCGTTCTTTGTTGCACAATGAAATTATTATGCAGTCTTGCGAAAATTTTTTTTCTGCCTAAACTACTAATCTGATCGAATAAAAAAATGTGTGGTTATATTTGTAAAGTATCTGTTTTCTTTATATTTTTAGGGATTGAAAATGATTCTANTTATAACAAGTTGGTTAATATTATAAGAATTTCGTCTTAACAACGGATATTTTGTAATGTTTTATAACAATTTGTCACACTGTTATTTGCCCACGGCATTATTTGTTGAATAATATATCAGAGCCTTGAGCCTCTTTCTCTCAACCATGCACGTGTTTTTTTACAGATGTGATGTGTGTTATTTTAGAGATAGCACATAATTATAATTATTTAGTAAGCTGTTATTAAGAATAATAAAAAGATAGTAGGCAGGGGGTTGGTTTAACAGAAAAATTTGATGGGACGAATTTTGACACAAAAATTGATGTCGCTCAATCTTAATCATAATTTAAAAGTCCAGCAAATAGCTAGTATCACAGGACTTACGATCTGCAAGCAGATATTCCTATTTGAACCCAAGAAAAGACTAATCAGAACTAGATTGTAAGGCAGGGCCAGAGAATCATGAATAAAGCCAATATACAACGATAAGAAAACATTAATTGTTGGAGAAAGAGTGTAAGAGCCTCTGCCTCTTCTAAATTTCCGAATTGTATTGTTATCGGTCACAATTAAAGTTAAAGCTTAGTGAAACTAAGTATCATAGTCAACTTCTGGTACCTACTTCGTTCTTTGTTGCACAATGAAATTATGATGCAGTCTTGCGAAATTTTTTTTTCTGCCTAAACTACTAATCTGATCGAAATTTTGCTAGAGTAAGACAAGTTTCTAAACAAAGCTAGTGACAAAAAAATGTAAATGTTATTACAAGGGAATAAAAAAATGTGTGGTTATATTTGTAAAGTATCTGTTTTTTTTATATTTTTAGGGATTGAAAATGATTCTAAATAACGCTAAAACACGTCATTTAAGGACCTAACTCTGTAACCCAAAAATGGTCAAAATCGTTTTCAAGATATTCAGAATAAACAAAAATATTTTATCGCATATTGGCGTCCTATTATGGCTAAACGGAGCAATTTTGGGAATAGGTAAATTGGGCTTAACACGTTGACTGCGGTACATACATCGGGGGTCATTATAAAAAATATGCGAATCTCAATAATCACATTTTTACTGTATCTTGTGAAAGTTGCAGAATTTGTAGTTTTTAGTTAAGTAGTTATAAATAATGATTTTTCTATTTTTTTCTTTTCAAAACTCTTTGCGAATGAAAACGTTAGTATCCTAGAATATATGGTTACAGATACATGCAAGTTTATAGCAATAATTGTGTTATTTTTAATTTTATAGGGTCAAATGTAAAAAAAATTACATATCCCCAGGGATATGTACCGCACACAGAAGAAGTTTTGTTACATATCCTCGACGATATGTATCGCAGTCACGGACAAAGTACATTGAGATTATGTCGCAGTCAACGTGTTAATCCACTTATCTAGTCAAGGAGTCTGTGATCTACCNACTTCTGGTACCTACTTCGTTCTTTGTTGCACAATGAAATTATTATGCAGTCTTGCGAAAATTTTTTTTCTGCCTAAACTACTAATCTGATCGAATAAAAAAATGTGTGGTTATATTTGTAAAGTATCTGTTTTCTTTATATTTTTAGGGATTGAAAATGATTCTAAATAACGCTAAAATACGTCATTTAAGGACTGTAAAAATGGTCAAAATCGTTTTCAATATATTTAGAATAAACAAAAATATTTTATCGCATATTGGCGTCCTCTTATGGCTAAACGGAGCAATTTTGAGAATAGGTAAATTGGGCTTAATCCACTTATCTAGTCAAGGAGTCTGTGATCTACCATACATATAATTTCCGGACACTCTGTATATTTCATTTCATGTCCTGCCGTTAACGGTGGTTGATTGATGTATAGCTACAAATGTTACAGATGCAGTATTAGGCATANTGTAAAGTATCTGTTTTTTTTATATTTTTAGGGATTGAAAATGATTCTAAATAACGCTAAAACACGTCATTTAAGGACCTAACTCTGTAACCCAAAAATGGTCAAAATCGTTTTCAAGATATTCAGAATAAACAAAAATATTTTATCGCATATTGGCGTCCTATTATGGCTAAACGGAGCAATTTTGGGAATAGGTAAATTGGGCTTAACACGTTGACTGCGGTACATACATCGGGGGTCATTATAAAAAATATGCGAATCTCAATAATCACATTTTTACTGTATCTTGTGAAAGTTGCAGAATTTGTAGTTTTTAGTTAAGTAGTTATAAATAATGATTTTTCTATTTTTTTCTTTTCAAAACTCTTTGCGAATGAAAACGTTAGTATCCTAGAATATATGGTTACAGATACATGCAAGTTTATAGCAATAATTGTGTTATTTTTAATTTTATAGGGTCAAATGTAAAAAAAATTACATATCCCCAGGGATATGTACCGCACACAGAAGAAGTTTTGTTACATATCCTCGACGATATGTATCGCAGTCACGGACAAAGTACATTGAGATTATGTCGCAGTCAACGTGTTAATCCACTTATCTAGTCAAGGAGTCTGTGATCTACCGTACACGTAATTTCCGGACACTCTGTATATTTCATAATGTCCTGGCGTTAGCGGTGGTTGATTGATGTATAGCTACAAATGTTACAGATGCAGTATTAGGCATACAAGAGCTGGATGAAGAAATTCCGCCAGTGACCTGGTGACTAATTGTATGATATTATTACGTTGAAAACTTCTAACTTGATTTCTTTCCCAAATTTAAATATGCAAACTTCACTGAATGTAAATTTAAAACTATGCTATTTTACTAAAGATTACTTCATCGCCAAGTAATTAACTATACATTTGTTTGACTTTAGTTAAACTAAGTAAATTGCTAAATACTCAACTTGCGATATCGTAAACACTCTGATAAACTATAGTAGGATCATATTCGATGCAAAGTAATAAATCACTGCCTGTCAAGGGATCTAGTGCCATACGCTTTTAAGGGTTTTAGAAATTGAATCATTTCTTTATATATTATGAAGGGACGAAGGGATCAGTTCACGTCTGGCACCCTTGTTCCTACAAAAATTCCTTTATTCTCATAAACTATTTATTTTAAATGTAATTTATTATAAATCCAATTTGTTTTTTAAATTCCACATATGTACTATATTTTACTTCTGTACGCGCCACTGTTGTTTACTTGTTTTTTGGAGACGCTCTCTGATTTACGACCAAGTTCGCCAGGTTAGTATTTGACGTATAACCGACTACTTCGTACACTCGATGCACCTGGGCTACTACAGCTAACACCAGAACACAGTGCGTATGCAGCGGTATTTCAGATTTAACATTCAATTTCATTTTAAATTTGAAATGGTTCATCTTACTCCTCCTAAAAATGATGACACGATTTTCCCTTGATAAAAGACCAACAACTTTTTGCTCTACTTTGCATCGAATACGATCCTACTATACAATCAGAAATATTTCCCACAAAATATGAACAATATTTAGTGAATACAATAAAAGTAAGGTATAAATCTTAGAATCAGTTAACTGTGCGGCGCCATTAAGCTTTGATTAAGTATAACTATCTTAAAGCAAAGACATGAGCGTAACTATGATATAATCAATGAAGATGAAATTAGGAATTATCTTAATTATTTAATTAAAGCGGTTCAAGTGAATGTTTTTCGACTTTTCGAGCGAATTTCAACATTTCAAAAGGCAGATAGGCAGATCATTTGATTTGAAAAATCAGTTGCGTTGTTTAAATCTATTTATAGACATGTGAATTATTAGAGTCGATGGAAGTTGAAGAGTTCGGCTTTATCACGTCGGTTTAAAATTGTTTCTTGCTTCAGTTAGAAAACTATTTCCGCTCGATGTGTGTATCTCTTCTTAGTCGAATATCTAACAGGAAAATAATGCAAGATTAACAAATGTTACATTTATTTAAATTTAAAACGTAAAATTTTCCAATAAAATTTTGAACCTCGAAGTTACATCGAACAAAATTATCTGATTTTTACCCTTCAATACAATCGTATTGCGTATTGTTTACACTGCACGACCACCAATTTGAATGAAATTTGGATTTAGAAACGAAAATAAGCTGGATCTATTTTAATAGGATATATATGTCTTATTTACGAGCCAGGAATCTTTCCACAACTGATAGCCCATATTTTTTTAAAAACCCATATACCTGTTTAAGGATTATTAGAGGCGAAATCGATAAGGCCATGCAGATGAGTTTCCCCATATGGAGGATTTCAAACGCATCTCGCCGCCAAGATCTACTTTTCAATCTCTTCCCTCTAATCGCCTACGGAACGGTGCTACGGAAGCAAGTGGTGGAATTTGGGAATGTAATCAATGAACTCTTGTTTATAGCTGAACAAGATATAGACAGTTCAGGTAATGAACAGCAACAGAACACGCATTCATTACTTTCTAATGGCACTAGCAATACATACAAGGCTAAATAAAAGACGGGCCAGAAAAATATTGTTATCCGTTATTAGACAACCGAATCTATCTANATTCTTCCATCATCATTTCGCAAAATTCTGTGCGTCTGTCGAAATCATCGTCACATAATTCTTGTACTAAGTGGACTTTGTAGGGATGATACTTGTTTCTGTGAAGAAGTCTACTCAATGTACTTTCACTCATTCCTAAATTATCTGCTACGACTCTCAGACTGGATTGCGGGTTTTCATGAATGGTCAAAAGGGCTTGTAACTGCACTTCTTCATCTACAGTCGGTCGGCCAGATCTGGGCATATCTTTAACATGACCATGATTTCGAAACTTTGCTTCAGTTCGGCTAACCGTGGATCGATTTATTGGTGGACGATTGGGATGAATTTCATTAAACAAAACACAAACTTCCTCATGAGTTCGAATTCTATCACCATATCCGATCATCATAAGAATTTCAATCCGTTCGGTTTCACTTAGAATCATGTTTTTTAATTAATTAAAAAATACTCAATATTTTAAGGAAGAATCATTCAAAATGGATTTACTTGTACAATCTTAACAAACTATTTAAAAATGATTGCCTGCAAGAAATACACGAGCACGTTCTATCAGGCAGATAAAATTAAAAAAGCATCAAAGAAATTATAGCAAAAAATAATGACATTTTAAAATGATATGTGGTGATTTGATTCAATTTTTAGTACGTTTATTTATTTGTAAATAAATTTAGTATTTGTAAATAATTTGGGTATTGTTGTCCTCCCTGTAACAATTAGAAGCAACTTGTGGTATATTTTCGGAATCAGCTCAGTTAGGGCAATCCGAAAATTGGAAAAAAAAAGTGGGGTGTTCCATTAAAAAAAAATTGTGATGACGTCATTACTCGAACATAGGTCATATTAAATTATTATTTGAAAAAATAGTAAATTCAATTCAAAAATCGACCTGTTACGGGAATTTTTAATAATTTCCTTTGTTTACCTAATAATGAATTTGTGCACGACTTTAGGGGGACACTATATTTTACCTCTGTACGCGCCACTGTTGTTTACTTGTTTTTTGGAGGCGCTCTCTGATTTACGACCAAGCTCGCCAGGTTAGTATTTGGCGTATAACCGACCACTTCGTACACTCGAT
>NW_019418165.1:14727-20214 GCF_000390285.2 Anoplophora glabripennis | reverse complement strand
AGAAACCTAGACTTGTCGAAGAAATATTGTGTTACTATTTATAGGTGGTAGTTGTTTATCAATACTATTCGGAGTCAAATGTGATACTAGAGTTTCACAGATTACTCTTCAAATGACGATTGTAACAGTGAGCGATATGGAAAAAATCTTAAAAATTTAAATTGAAAAATATTGAGCCCAACATATTCAATAATTTTAAAAATCACAAATTTGACTTTTTAGGCTATACTTTATAGATCAAAAACTATAGTTGTAAATGTGATATTGATACTTTATGAGAGCACTTTTTAAAGCTTAAAATCTCTACTTTAAGATGGTGCATTTTATTTTTCTTAAAAATTTGAAATAATAGTTGAAAAAACAATAAATAACAAAAAATTCAAATATTTCATGAAAAATCCGTGAAATTGATTGTTAAATAAAGTTTAATAATGTACAACAATTTTTTTTTTTTTTGTTTAATAAACTATCAAAGAATTAAGTTAAGACCTTAAAGAAAGTAAATCCAGCAAAAAATATTTTTTTTATTTATAGTAAAAAGTGGAAAATTGTTATAACAGCAAAAAAATAACGTTTTTTGATGAATTGATTTAATATTCATTTTTAAAACATATTCTGTATCTGAAATTGTGAATATAAATTCTCTTATTGATGTAAACATAGATATGGGTGATCCATTAACGGTATCGATCGACCGTATTTAGAAAACTAGACGTGCTACGATTATGGGGTAAAAAATCTATTAACAAATACGACCAAAAGAAATTGATTTAAAATATTTTCAAGTTTGTAACTTCACAGCTAGGGGGCGCAACTGCTATAGTATTACAGAAAATTGTCGGTTTTTCGAAATTTCGCTTATATAANAAATTCATTGAATTATTTTAAATGTTCTTAAAAAACTATTTATTGTTTAAACAATTAAAAAATAATTAGGGGACAAAAATAAGTTTATAACTTTTTCTAACACTAAATAATACGAAATAATGCGTAATTTTAAGCTATCTTGACTCCACTATTTAATATAAACGTAAGTTACGTTTAATCATCATATTTTGGGTGCCCCGCATGCCCCTGCTCTGTGTCGGTTCTTATGCGAAACACCCCGTATATCTATTTCGGTTATAATGTGCATTGACATAGATTTCTTTCAGAGTTCCTTTCTGTTTTCATGGTTTTCGCATTGCTCGAGCATGGCAAATATATCGAACACAAAGCTCTCGAAGCCAGTGCCCGACGGGTCGATCCGGCCCTGCCCGAAACTACGCTGGATTACTTTTATTACTCTTTTAAGATTTCGGGCACACCGTGTCCCCATAATTGCTTGTACGAGTATAAAGGAGCAGCTCCAAGGCAAATGACTCCCATCCGGCAGTCCGATCACGTACCGCAGTCAAGACACACTGCCGTGTACATACCAGCGTTCGGCTCTATATCAAAAATCAATATCCACTTTTAATATCCCACGTCGATGTGAAATATGACGGCTCTCGAGGGCGGAATTATCTTGTAGGAGAGTGATAACGAGCGGGCAATCTATCTGAGCCCACTTTTAATGGTCGGGGATGAAAATAACGGATAGAGACCGTAAAAATTTCACTTATCGCACAAATTGGGACACGATTAACCGCTTAATTATATGGAATGAATGTTAAATGTAATAATTCGCGACCTGACATGTTATTTTTTCTTTAAAGTCGTCCAAGGACATTTAAATAAAGGGGACTATGCATGTCACAGTCTATCTCATATGTTGGGTGAAGCTAGACAAGGGGAAATCAGGGGGCTTTATTTTCATCCAACTGATGCGCGCGATTACATCTCCAATGTCGTATATTTTGGATGGGTCAAAATAAAATATTTTATAGTCCTAAGTCAATATATTTCAACAGCTACTCAGTATTTTTATAATAAACTTCTTGGAATCCCAATAACTGTAACCATTTCTTTCTTGTTGCAACATCCCCAAGCATCCTAAAAACGTTCACATTTCACTTTTAGAATATTGAGGCAAATTTTCAGTGAGACATAAAAATATATTCCCAAAGGAGAACATCAAATGNTACATCTCCAATGTCGTACATTTTGGATGGGTCAAAATAAAATATTTTATAGTCCTAAGTCAATATATTTCAACAGCTACTCAGTATTTTTATAATAAATATATATAATATTTTTATAACTTCTTGGAATCCCAATAACTGTAACCATTTCTTTCTTGTTGCACCATCCCCAAGCATCCTAAAAACGTTCACATTTCACTTTTAGAATACTGAGGCAAATTTTCAGTGAGACATAAAAAAATATTCCCAAAGGGACACATCAAATGGTTGAATGAATGCAACTTTCAGTCGATTGCATCTTCGGTATTTTTATGTATAAGTAGGGTGACCATAATTTTTCAACAAAAAAAAAGTACATTTAGGATTTTTAAAGAAAACACCGCTGATAATTCGAATGATTTTTTTTGTCCAAATCTTGCCAATCTGTAGTCAAGCAAAATAAAGATATATATCTGTACACAATAAAAAATATTTTTTATTGTGTACAGATGCAGCAACGAGGAATCGAAGTATTTTTTATAAAATATATATCTTCTCAATAATAATAAATAAATATAATAATATACAAATTCAAAAGTTAATCTTCCTTCGACGTGCCAGCTTGATTATCCTGATTATTTTGGTACCAGTCGTACTTTTGAGAACTAAGAATTGCCTTCAAAATTTGCGGTTGGCCCTTCAGGAACTGGAAAATTTCGTTGCAAGTCTCATTGAAGTTTGTGTAAACTTGCATGATGGCTTCGAGAGTAGATAACTTCATCTGCGATTTTTCGGAACTCCAGTAGTTATTTATATTTGAGAACAACCGTTCAATTGAGGCACTGGTCCCAGGCAAACAAAAAATAAACGCACATAAAATTTTAACATTTTTTAATCCGTTTTCTATTTGGAAAACTTCGAGCCATCGATCTTCAGTACAAATACTTCTGGAATTCCAGTCAGCAATTTTATCTTCTATAACCTTGGTTCGTATCAGACTAACTTCATCGAACAGTTCGTCCTGATTCAATATCGGCCCTATGTAGTCCTTGAAAGCCTCACACGAAGCCAAAATTTCAGCCCAAGAAACTTGTCTTCTCAAGTTAACCCATCCAAACAGCTTTAGTTCACTTAAATTTGAACTCCAGTTCTGTAAATAAGTTACACAATTTGAATAGAATTGCTTGACATGCGTAATAAAGTTTTCTCGATAGTTTACACTGATATCTTCCAAGTTTTCAAGTTTTAAAAGGACTCTCTCACTTTAAGCGGCAAAAATAATTCATTCAAGCGATATTGAAGCTTTTTTATGAGTTCGAAATACACCAAAGCGGCTTCTGTTGCGCATATTTTGTCACCTTCTACATCTAAAATCACTTTGTGGAAGAGAGATGCAATGTTGTGTACAAACCACATCCATGCTTCGCTGGTTGGATTTTGGAAAAACTGTTTTAAAACTGTTGGACAATTGTCAATAGACAAAAAATATGTTTTCAAGGGTTCGTACATTTGTATAATTCGTTCAATGGCTGGCATTAGGCTCAAAAATCTTGTTTTTGAAAATGATAATTTTTTATTGTACTCGATATCAACGAAATCGCAAAACTGTTTTAGTTTATCCACTCTGACTGTATAAATATAGAAATGTTTAAAAATCTTAACCGCAATAACCTCAATTTCAATTGGCAAGACGTCCGTCGCGTTTTGTAGACAGTTGTTCAAAATGTGTGCCACACAACCAATTCCAACTAAGGGTTTGCCACGAGAAGCATTTAATTTCGAAAATAGATTGTTCACCCCTTTTCTTCTCATTCCACCAAAATTTGTATTTGTATTATCAGCAGACAATCCGATACATTTGTCAAGTAAATTGTGGTTATTCAAAGCACTAACCACATAGTCATTCAACTGTTCTGATGTTTCACCAGGTAAGTCACGCAATTGAAGTAATTTTACTTGGATACCCTTTTCATAATCAAAGTATCTTACCATTAAGGGCACAACTTTAATTTCCTTATGATTTGACGAATCAATCGTGATGCTAACAAAGTTTGCTTTTTGTAGATCAATTTTTAATCTAGACTGAGATTCTTGAGCAAAAACATTTTTCACAATGGCCTCAGTTTTGGTTCGAGCAGCTGCAAATTTAGGCTCAAACATATTTCCTATTAGTTTTGACGTGCAGTCTAGGGATCTGAAACTTTGCAAATGCTTAATTGTATAAGCAAAAGTACCTTTCTTGGCAGCAACCATCATATTTTCCGAGCTGAAGTTTTTAGTTTTAAGAAATGTTTCCAATTTGCTATTGCTTGACTTCGTATTTGCAGCAAAAATATGCTTTTTCTTGAACAAATGTTGTTTAATGGTGCTGCGACCACTGTTGGAAATATCAACATCACTTCGGCAAATTTCACAATACACAATATGCGGTGAAATACTTGATTTTACTTTCATAAACGGATATTCTGCTTGCAGCTCGGAGTTAAAATGGCATTTTCTTCGAGGCGGTGACATGTTGAGATAAGAATGTGTACTTCTTCTACACGGAACACAAAAAAAATACAAGAAATTGCCGGAACACTCAATTAATTTGATAAAGCAAGACTAATCGCAACGATAATAATGATAGCGAATGCAGACGTAAACAAACAAGATGCTAATTGTAAGAATTCGCCGCGGTTGATCAGATAGCGTTCTAACTACGCCAAAATGAAACACCGAAATAAATGTAAACGTATCGGCATGGTTGTCTCTATCAGCACGTTAGATTATTACATGATGCTGCCATCTAGGAGGGAAATCTCCGTTTTACAGCAAGGCGATCAGTGATTGCGCAGTGGGTTAAACCACATAGCAAGACATCAAAAACAATTTAAATATTTCGTTTCTTTATTTAAACAAAAAGTAGGACATACTTTTGTGTATCTTAAATAAAAAGTACAATCAGCCGTATTTTATAAACCTTTTAGGACAGTAGGACAGTGTTTGAAAAGAAAGTACTGTCCTTATAAAAAAAGTACATATGGTCACCCTATGTATAAGTGAACCACCACCATATTTTTGCTGTTGTATTTATTCAGTTTTTATGCTCGTGCATTTAGTAAAATTGAAAATATATTTTTGAAAAGGTTTTTGTCGTAGAGGAAATTGAAAATGATGAATGATTAAAATTTGTAATGTTGGGTATAAGGGATAAGGGATTGAAATACCTATAAATATATTAAATATAAATAATGTCTGTAACTTATTATTTGTGGTGCAGCATTTTCCTTTGATTTTAATGGCCAAACGTGGTTCATATTATTGTTTTCTTACTATTTCAGCAAAAATTTTAAAATAATACCAAGTCAGTTTTATCAAATTTTACCGTTATTCAAATAAAAGTTACCCACACGCACGACAATGGCCACAGTTGCATATACATTCCAAAGTCACCTTCAAGCAC
>NW_019418165.1:2436-12986 GCF_000390285.2 Anoplophora glabripennis | reverse complement strand
CAATTCAGACTCCATTGAGATCTGCAAATCCGAGGCAATCTTCCTCGTCAAACTTCTAGGCGGTCACTCGTCGAGGCAACCTTCCTCGTCAAACCCCTACGAGGCATTTACTTTGTGACCCACGGGCACAAAGCAATAGTACGCACGTTATTGTGGCGGCGTACTTCCAAATTTAGTAAAGAAGTTATCCTTACTTCTAGGGCTCCCTCGAGAGACCCACATTTAATAGTAGAGTCAGTGCTTACTACAAGACGTCTACAAGACTTTCGGAGCAAAAGAGCTTGCTCCGACATTGTCGTACGGGGAAGATGAACCCCTGCGACGCGACTTCGAAATCCAGTGCTACGAGGATTAGTGCCCTCGAAGGTAACACTACGAATAATAAATTAGATCGTGTGAGTATGATCAAGACTGAGCTGGACGAGACCTCGTCTCCAATCGGAGAGACCAGCGGTCACAAGGACTGCCCTCACACTTGTTTGCCGGCGAAAGATCTCCCGACATTCGAACAAACACCGCAATCAGATCATATTCCGCGACATGGCGCTCGACGTGAGGCTCGAAGTCCAGCTTCGACGTCTTCGCGGCGAGCTCATGTTGCTAATTCCCCACACAATTCTCAAACATTAGGCACAAACGGTCATATATCACGACATGGCGTCCAACGTGGAGCTCGATTCGAACTTCCGAGGTCTCCACCGAGGGCCCATGCCGTCGTTACCGATCCCATCGATCATATTCCACGACATGACGCCCAACGTGGGGCTCGATTCGAACTTCCGATGTCTCTGCCGAGGGCCCATGTCGATGAATCACTACGCGAATATCATATTCCACGACAAAAATTCTTATAATACAGGTATATCGCAAGGACTATTATGCACAGCCAAAATAATGATCAAAGATAACAAAGATAAATGAATAATTTGTCGTGCAGTTTTGGATCCTGGATCACAAAGCAATTTAATATCAGAGACACTTTGTAAAAAATTAAATATAAAAAGTTAGAGTCAGAACATTCGTTATTAGGCGTGGGGCAATATTCTACGGAAATAAAGAATCAAGTCCAGGTTGAAATAAAATCTTGTATAAATAATTATTCGTTAAAATTAAAATGTTTAGTTTTATCAGTCATTGCGACGCAATTACCAGTACAATCATTCAATAAAAATAAATTAAATATACCAGATAAAATAAAATTAGCAGACCCAGAGTTTAATGTTTCATCTGAAGTAGAATTATTACTTAGTACAGGGGTTTTCTGGGAGGTCATATGTGATGGCAGAATAAAGTTAGGTACAAATTTGCCCACAGTTCAAAATACGCAATTTGGCTGGATTGTTGGAGGAGATATGTTAGTATTGAAAAATAATAATAAAAAATCTGTGACATGTTTAATTACAAATTAAGAATACATTAGAGGATAAACTAAACTAAAATGAAATTTGGAAGTTACGAGGAGGTAAATAATAAAACTAAATATTTAAGTTCGGAAGAAACACTTTGTGAATTAGATTTTGAAAGAAATACAGAGAGAATCGACGGGAGATTTGTAGTAAAAATTCCTTTCAAGGAAACAGTTAACGAATTGGGAGAATCTTATGAAATAGTATTACGTTGATTTGAATTATTAGAAAGAAGGTTGAATAAAAATGTAGAATTAAAGTCGCAGTATTGTGAATTTATGGCGGAATATAAAGGGTTAAATCACATGGCAGAAGTCCCAAAGGAACAATTGAATTACCGGGATGGATATTTTATGCCACATCACGCGGTTATAAAAAAGGATAGTCTAACGTGCAAGTGTAGAATAGTATTTGATTCCTCGTGTAAAACCACAACGGGGTTATCATTGAATGATGTTCAGCTTGTTGGACCTACGTTACAACAGGACGTATTTTCATTACTTGTTAGGTTTCGACAACATAGGTACGTGATGACAAGTGATGTGTCCAAAATGTATAGACAAATTGTGATTAATAAGGAACATCATAAATATCAGAGAATACTGTGGCGGGAAAATCCCAAAGATGAGTTAAAAATTTATGAATTTACGTATGGGAACGCTTCTTCTCCATTTTTGGCAGTAAGATGTCTGTTTCAACTAGCATATGAAAATCAAAATAAGTATCATGAGGCATGTGAGGTAATAAAAAGATATTTCTACATGGATGATTTGCTTACAGGGACAGACTCAATAAAACAATTATTAAAATTGCAATCAGACATAACGACAATTCTAGCCACCGGAGGGTTCGAGTTAAGAAAATGACTTTATAATAAAGGGGAGTTGTTAAATAAATTTAAAATAAATAAATAGTTGCAATATAAAATAAATAATGAAATCAATCAAGTCAAATGTACAAAAAGATATATATTATCGACCACATCTCAATTATTTGATCCGTTAGGTTTATTGGGTCCTATAATAATAAACGCAAAGTTGATCATGCAAGAGTTGTGGAGGGAAAAATTAGATTGGGATCAGAATTTGCCTGAGCGTTTAGAAATTAAGTGGCGTCATTTTAAAAATGACGTAAAGGAGTTAATCAGTTTAGAAATTCCTAGACAAGCTGTCATCTCCAACAGTAAACGAATAGAACTACATGGGTTCTGCGATGCATCTGAAGTGGCTTATGGGGCATGTATATATGTTCGATGTGTTTTTGTATCTAATAATAAAATAGAATCAAATTTATTATGTGCCAAATCAAGAGTAGCACCAATAAAAAGGGTAACGTTACCAAGATTAGAACTATGTGGCGCACTTTTGCTGGCCAATTTAGCAAAGAAAGTGATCGAATCAATTAATTTAAAAGTTGACCAGTGTTATTATTGGACGGATTCCATGATAACATTGGCCTGGATAAAAGAGTCACCGCACAGATGGAAAACATTTGTGGCTAATAGAGTAAGCGAAATTCAAACACTAACGAATTTAAACCAGTGGTATCATGTAAGTTCTGGGGAAAATCCAGCGGATTTACTATCACGTGGAACGTCCACTGAGGTATTAAAAAATTCTGAGTTATGGTGGTTCGGTCCCACCTGGTTTAAGATTGACAGTAGTAATTGGGCAGTAAATGAAATAAATACCAGTAGTGTACAGATACCTGATGAAAAAACAGTTAGTTTGATTGCTATACCAGAGAATAACGAGTTAATAAGTTATCTACTACACAAATATTCTAGTTTAATAAAATTACAAAGAGTTTTTGCATTAGTGTTACGATTCATAGCAAATATAAAGGTAAAAAATAAAGAGCAACGAAGTGCTGGGGTTTTATCACCAGTAGAACTGGAAAATTCATTGCATATTTTGATAAAATACGCACAAAGGGAATGCTTTTCCCAAGAATATCGAGAATTAGAGAACGGAAGAAGCTTAAATAAAAAAAGTAAACTACTTCGTTTAAATCCATTTATTTCTGAAAAATTAATGAGAGTTGGTGGTAGAATTAGACATTGCAACCTAGAATATAATAAAAAATTTCCAATTATTTTACCTAAGAATAACACATTAACAATACTTATATTACGTGCTGAACATGAACGTCTGCTACACTGCGGAGTCCAGGCCTTATTGTGCTCCATACGCTCCAAGTACTGGCCTCTGTCGGGCAGAGATTCCTGTAAAAAAATTGTAAATTCTTGTATAACATGTTTCAAGGCTAAGCCGAGGGAATGTAGTAATTACTTAATGGGCGACTTACCTGAGGTCCGTGTAAATAGATCTGCTCCGTTCACAAACGTGGGTGTAGATTATGGGGGTCCGTTCCAAATAAAAGATAGAAAGACAAGAGGCGCTAAACTAGTGAAGGCATATCTCTGTCTGTTTGTGTGCATGGCGACACGAGCTGTTCATCTAGAGTTTGTGTCCGATTTGACCACGGACTCATTTCTTGCAACATTAAAGCGATTTGTCAGTCGGCGAGGCAAACCTAATAACATTTTCTCGGACAATGGGCTCAATTTTATAGGAACAAATAATGAATTACTTAAATTATATAACTTTATAAAGCATAATAATGAAATAATATTGAACACTCTAGCTAATGAGAGAATAAAATGGCATTTCATACCTGCCATATCTCCTAATTTTGGTGGGATATGGGAAGCAGGGATAAAGAGTACAAAGTACCATTTAAAAATATTGTTAAATAGTCCTCTCAATTTTGAGGAATTTACAACTTTAATTTGCCAAATAGAAGGTATCCTCAATTCCCGGCCCCTCGGTCCTCTTAGCCAAGATCCCGATTACCTGACAGCCTTAACTCCCGGCCACTTTCTGATTGGAAGGGCATTAACAAGTTTGCCTGAAATGAACCTGAAGGAAGTTCCTGAAAATAGACTGTCCAGGTGGCAGCACGTCCAAGCTATGACACAACACTTTTGGACCAGGTGGAGTAAAGAGTACCTGAACCAGCTCCAGACTAGGGTGAAATGGAAAGTGCAGGCACAGGAGAAACTAAAGGTTGGCGCTTTAGTATTAATAAAAAATGAAAATGCGCCCACGCAGTGCTGGAAACTAGGAAGAATTTCCAAACTAAAACCAGGCAAGGATGGAGTAATACGTGTGGTTGATCTTAAAGTACCAGCTGGCGAACTAACCCGTGATATTTCCAATATTTGTGTGTTACCAATAGACTGTTAAGCAGAGGATAATCACACCAAGAAAAAAAAAATAAAAAAATAAAAGACTAAGAAAGGACTTAATTAACATTAAATGAAGAATGCTTGTGTTGCAATACTCGGTATTGCAAGGCGGGCGGTATCTTAGTGCGCTTGCGCGAAATGGGCTCTAGTGGGGAAGTGAAGCGAAGCCAAACCGAGACTGCGTAAACAGTTGAGTGACAAAAGCCATATATGTCGGGCGTTCAAGAGACTCACGTTAAAAGTAATCATTAGTTGTTATAATCTATGTATGTACAAGTAAAAATAAATCTCATTAATAACAAATACAGTCCACAATCGAAGCAACAATAATATTTCGTTTGGTCATAATTTTCGTGATGAAAAAAATAATAAAAAACCATATGGTGCGTTTTGAAAAAAAAAAATGTCACGCGACGGACTCGAACCAGCGATCTCGTAACTGTCAGTCCCGAACGCTACCAATTAGGCCACGCTCCCAGTTGAAGAATGTGTCACATCTAGTGGATTTAGCTGTCAGGTAAAACTTCAAAACCGATTATCTCGGTAATTTATGAACGTTGCGTCGAACTACTTCGAAAAATTCTTATTCAAGGTCCAAACTACACGTACCATAAATATAAAAAATTACAAAAATCCGACTACCTTACCTTCTTGTGAGTCAATGTTTTCACAAGGTGCTTATTAGAAGAATTATGCGGATACACCATGCCTTTCGCGCATTTCGCAACTCATGAGATATTGAAACACGTCTAGAAATATGTTCAAATCCCTTTGACCTAAATGCTTTTGAATATCGAGATGATGGAAGTAAATATTTGAAACGAGAAGCTGTTCCATTACCAGTTCATTCTGTATTTGAACCTCTAGAACGTACAAGGTATCCATTGTTTTTCTCTTTTTTTTTCCACAAAGAAAATAATATAAAAACAGTATTCGTTATACCATTGACAAATGCTTATCATTGAATATTTATTATGTGTCAGGTGCAAATTCTCACTGAAGGTGTTATTATTAAGTCATTTTAATTAAATATTTGTATTACAGTTCAGATTCAAGCATTAGTAGTAGGTAGTAGCCCTCCAAAAAAGCAATTAAAATCTATCCCGTCAGGTACTGAATTGGATGATGATACTGTTACCATTGTATCAAGTAGTTTTGAAAAAAGTTCTGCCAGAAAACGGTAAGCATGTTGTGATTATTGTTATTGATATTTAATTTTTATAATTAATTGTTGTTAATTTTAAATTGTGATAAACTGTGGTAAGATATTGGATCTACTTTCTATGTACTGTTTTTTTATAGTATAGTATAGTATTATATTTATATAAAAAGATATATTGTGTATTCCAGGACCTGGAAAGTTGGAAATGGAAAGAAAGAAAAGGACCAGGAGTAGATATAATAGGCCGGTTCTGGACCAGGAAGTGACGTGGCAAGGTCACATGGGGTCAAGGTCATGCCAAGGTCACCTGGGGTCAAGGTCACCTGNACATTTCCAGTATAATTATACAGCTGACAACAATGATACAATTAGACTGTGAATAGACCAGGTGTTAGTGCTCTTGTGCGAAATGGACCCTAGTGGGGAAGTGAAGCGAAGCAAAAACAAGACGGCGTAAATTTTTTGAGTGACAGAATATATATGTGTCAAAGTTCAAGAGACTCACGTTAAATGTAATCATTAATATTGTCATAATCTATGTATGTACAAGTAAATAAATCTCATTAAAAACAAATACAGTCCACAATCGAAGCAACACCAGGCTTCATCTAGAAATGTAAATAAATAAGTCCCCTTTATTTAAATGTCCTTGAAGTCGTCCATTCATATGTACAAATTGAGAACTTCTGTTTTCAAATTCATATTCAGAAAGTATCATGCATCGTAGTTAGTTAATGTGCAAAAAATCAGACAAATTCAACAAATTCTCAGCCAAAATGATTAATGAAAAAAGTACGCGGGAAAACGCACGGAAGGCACGTTGTGACGTCATACCTCACATTAGCGGTTAGCCAACATATGTACGTCATATCGTCCCTTATTTCACGTAATGAACTTACTAAATGATAGTCCAACACATCGTATGTACTTTTTAATTAAATTCTATAGTTCGTTGGAATAGATATAAATAGAAAAAATACTTTCATAAAACAACGATTAGTAAATGAAAAAACTGTAGTCGTTTTACCTCTGTATAGTCCAATCAATCTGTCAAGGCCTAATGTTGAATTTACAAAAAATACCACCAGAAAACAAAAAATATGGTGATATAAGGAAAAAAATTCTAAGGAAGATAGTGTTTTTGTCTGTGACTGTGGCGCATAAACGGCGAAGTTAACCTAAAAAATTCATAAAAATAAAAGAAAAACGGTTTTTCGCTAATAAAAAAAAACTTGATCTATAATCGAAAAAAGTTAAATGAGAAAGTTGTAACTATTAAAAAAACCTATCGATTGGTATCTATACTAATATTATAAAGCTGTAAATGTAGCCTTCGGCAAGCAAAAAAATGCCTTTTTTTAAATTGAAAAATATTAAAAATTTTTCCAGTTATATCGATTTTTCGAAAAAAAAAGTCATCTCGAGCTCTCATTCTTTTCTCTACGACTATTCGTCGAGCAAGAAGAGCCGATTTTCGAGATGACCTTTTTTCGAAAAATCGATATAACTCGAAAAATTTTTAATATTTTTTAATTTAAAAAAGGCACTTTTTTTGCTTGATGAGGGCTACATTTACAGCAATTAACAAGTTTTAAAACCTTACTTTGCAAGAGATGCAATAAAAACAAAAAAAAGTCGAATTTTGACGGTTATTTCGATATATCTCGAAAAGTAATATAGCAATCAATATATTTAAAAATATGAATAGATAGGTTTTTTTAATAGTTACAATTTTCTTATTTTACTTTTTTAGATTGGAGTTTCAAGTTTTATTTTCATTAGCGAAAAAACGTTTTTTTTTTACTTTTATGAATTTTTTAAGTTAACTTCGCCGTTTATGCTCCACAGGAAAAATACACTATCTTTCTTAGAATTTTTTTTCCTATATCACCATATTTTATGTTTCCTGGTGGTATTTTTTGTAGGCTATTCTACTATTGATTGGACTAATATTTAAATTTCCATAATCTTTCTAGTGGCATGATTTTAGTTTGTGTAATTTTCTAGTTTCTTTTACCTTTATACTATCCTGCGTACTGAATCATTTATCAATGTCGCATAATCGTGCTGTAACGTCAACAAAAAATAAAACCTCATTTACGTTATTTCTGCATGGGCTGAAGCCATCTTTTAGGAGCTATGACGGCACGAAAGTTAAATAAGGGGGGGGGGGGATTTGTTGTTGTTTGAGGCAGTGGCGGCAACACAGGAACGCGAAAAGTATACAGGGCGGTCATTGTTGAGACGTACGAGCATTGACTCCCCGTTCAATCCTAAAGATAAGAGCTCTCTTGAGTTTTTGTCCAGCGATGTACCGTTTTTGAGTAAAAAAAAACACAGAATTATTAATAACTAGAAAGACCCGGCAAACGTTGTTTTGCCATATAAATTATTCCTAGGATTATTTTAGTAGATTTTTCATAAAGAAATTTCACTTCTACCANTCATGCAGTAACCACATATTTTGCCGAACATTTAATGACACGTCTTCCAATAACTCTGGCAAATGATTTTGCAAAAAATCTAGATATGAAGCACCGTCTAAGCGTCTAGGCAATTCAAAAGGTCCTATTCAAGTGTCATTAACGATACCGACCCACATGTTCACTGAAAACTGTTGCTGAAAGGCACCGCGACGTATTTCGTGTAGATTTTCGATAGTCCAGTGAAGAGTGTTGTGGACGTTACGTACACCATTTTGACTGAATCATGCTTAATCTGCTTAATTTGCGCTGTAAATTGAGGATTTCTTGCTTGTTCCTGAAGCAACCATTCGCAAAAACCTCGACGTAGTGGAAAATTCTCAGGAATAAGCGCTTGAACACGTTGAATATGAAATGGGTGCAACTGAGCTTCTCGTAATGTCAGCCACACAACAGGATGCGAAATATTTACTTGCTGTGCGTTATTTCTGGTGCTACGATGTGGATCTTCTTCGACAACATCTAAAATCATTTCCTCGACATTTAAGTGGTCGCCCTGGGCCACCGGCATGGTTGTACTTCATCAGTGTCCAAAACTCTTTGCGCTACAGCAACAAATGTTCGCGGTGCGGGAGCACGTCGTTCAGGATATCTTGCACGGTATACTTAACAAGCTCTGTGGGCATTTTCGTTTGCTTCGCCATAAATTATGAGCATATCATAATATTCGCGATTGCTACATAAATGCGCCATTTTCAAAAGAAAACTTGGAAATACGGCTATTAAATGTACTCTCAAAAAACAGCACAGCAATCACTACAACAATGTATTACAAACTGACTTTCGAATACAGTTCGGCTTCATAAGAAATCTACAAACCCGTAAAAAGTGTTACAGAATTTTTTGTAAGTACTCGCCGCGATAAAATACATGTATTTCAGCAGTTCCAAAACAGTTTTAAACACATTTTTAATGAGCTTTTTTCTCTATGACCTTAAACTTCCGATACAAGTTTATGACATCACTTAACTCAGTTTTTACTCCTCTTTCACCTCTTTAAATTTTTGACATAAGTTCATTAACACCCTGTATTTATATAAAATGAACTACGTTACTTTTTCTTCTGTTCTGTTGAAACTGCAACTTACTGACAAGTATATTATCATTTAACATTTTCACCTGTGCTGATGCAAAGTTGGATGTGAGTAGAAATAGATACGGAGGTTTCTACTCATTCTCTATTTATTTCTATAGTAAACGCATTGCTATACTACCTTATGAGACTGAAATTATTTACAATTTTGTGTTTATCGTTTACGAATAAATGGGGTGTTTTCCCTTCCATAAATTTTAAATTATATTTGAATATTACTGGTGCTCGAGTTTTCTTCTCCCTTAAGCGAAGCGAATGTTAATTACAGAGAAATTGACATGCTTCCTTTAATATTGTCTTGGTTAGAACCGACTTGTTTATAATCAGTTTGCGAAAGTTTTATATTGCCCGAGCGTATAGATTGCCGATTTGGTATCCAATAACCATTAACGCCGCCAGCTAATGAAATTAAGTCGCCGTTGCTAATAAGAATTTATCGCAGAATCTGAACTAACGAAGGTCACATAAGGTCACCACCGACGCTCGTGCCCATGTATCAAGTTTGTTGCGAATTTCCGTAATTTGGGAAGCGCCATTTAATGGAATCGAATACGTAATTCAATTACATAGTCATTGTTGTTTAAGGGCGTTCGTTCTCTTCAGTTCTTGCAGAATCGGGGCGTAATAGTTATCTCATAATCGATAACTGTTTCTCAATTACATAATCACCAGAGAGAATGTACACACCCTGTTGACAAATCTCAACCATTAGTAACGTTTGCTAAGCGGTTTTATTTATGAAATCCTTGAGAGAGACTTTCTGGGGATATATAAAATTGATTGATATAACAAATAAGATGCAAATGCCTGTTCCTCAGAAATAGCGGGGAACTGTGTGTTAGACGGAGTTGATTTATGCTCCAAATTAGAACAGTGGCGAATATAATGTGCTGCCGAGGGAAAGAAGCCGCGACGCTTTTATTTTGTAAAGCACTTCTCATTATGTAAAATTATGATAAATATGATTTTGTCAGTAAGGTCAATGAATAAATCAAACCGCTCTTTCTTCGACAGAGCGGCGGCGTCTCGTCACAATTGCCTCCAATAATTATTATCTGACTGTTCGCTTTATTCTTTTATAAGAACCAAGATATTATGAGAATCTACAAAATTAAATAGAGGTATCCTTAAAATGTCCGAAGTAGTTGGCTCTTCT
>NW_019418165.1:0-2334 GCF_000390285.2 Anoplophora glabripennis | reverse complement strand
AGAGCTAGCTACGTGTGGACTGCACTGATCGACTATAGTCATGATTTTTTGTTAAAAGTTTGTTATCACATTGACAAAGCCAGAGCCCATCAGTCAGAAGTCGCTCCAGAGGCGGAGAGCGTGAGCGGGCGGTTAAACGCGTAAAGTTTTGTCAATAAAAAAATAATCGAATATAGTCATGAAAACTGGTACACTTATAGATTTTAAGTGGATAAACATAGAAAAAATATTGTCAGAAGGCTAGGTGGTGGCTTAAGCGCTCTCAGAAGCGATAAAGTAGTAAATTGTGAATTGAAAAATAAATCACAATATATAGTTCTGACATTTTGTTTATTGTTAGTTTATAATGCAAATAGACTATCTGTAAAGTTACAGAAGTTAAAAGTGAGGCTAATAGCCAAAAAAACATTATTGATCACCGCGCGTGCAAATTTTGCCCTGGCTGTTACACCCGGCGTTTTTATTCTTTTATTGTTAAGAAATGAATAAATATAGTTCAGGCATTTTACATAGCCACTCTTTACATATATATTTATGTTATAACGAAACAACAGAAGTTTAGTCAGAGGTTAAGACTATGCCAGAGTCAAGTATAGCACGCAAGACGATAGCACGGGCCGACAAAAAAAATTGTTTGTTTTTGCGACATGAACTATCTTTAGAAAAATTTTCCGCTGAATCAGAAACAGATAAAAAGAAAATTTTCTGACGTATGGATTTTCCTCACATACTCTCAATTCCCATCAAAAATTAAAAAAATCCAAACTGGCTATCCAACCTACCCATCCTTAGTAAAATTTTTCGCTGAATCCGAAATTCATAAAAAAAAGTTCGGACGTATGGATTGCCCCCACACCCTCAATTCCCTCTAAAAATGCAAAAAAATCCAAACTGGTCATACAATCTACTTATATTTAGTAAAATTCGCTGAATCTGAATATGGCAAAAAAATTGTTTGGACGTGAGGGATCCCTCTACTCATTTGTATCGCTCACTTTCTTCTTTCAAAAATAAAAATAAATACAAATTAAACGCGGCAACCGTTATAACTAAAATCTGTCGATAAAACCAAAACTAAAAAATATTCTTGAACTAAAATCTTCCTTTGCTCGTACACTTAACCTCACCTCCAGCTAGCATTTTCAAATTACGGTTAGCATCCTAGCATTGATGACATTTTCAATTAAAAGCTTATTGTTTTCCAAAATGTTTCAAGCTCTTAAGTAACTTTAAGCTAGGTAGGTATTTTCTAAATCCAGGTTATAACTTACTCTGGGTTGGTAGACGCCTTGACGTGGCCCCAGGGCTTGAATTCGCATTTTAATTGAATGCGAAGTTAAAATGCTAAAACGTTTTAGAAAATACCTTCCGCATGCTACTAGCTTAAAATAGTAAGCTTTTACTGAAAAATTTCATCAGTCCTAGGATGCTAACCGTAATTTGTAAATGGTATCTGGGGGGCGAGGTTAAGTGTACGAGCAAAAGAAACTTAGTTCATCAATATTATTTAGTTTTTGTTTTACCGACAGATTTTATAAAAGTTATAACGGTTACCACGTCTGATTTGTATTTATTTTTATTTTTGAAATAAACAAGTGAGAGATACGGATGAGCAGGGCGGATCCCTCACGTCCAAACAATTTTTTTGCAATTTTCAGATTTAGCGAATTTTACTAAAGGTAAGTTGGATGGGCAGTTTAAATTTTTGGGGGGCATTGAGGGTGTGTGGGGGAGAGTCCATAAATTTTTCTTTTTATCATTTTCGGATTCAGTGGAAAATTTTACTAAAGAGGTTTGAATTTTTTAATTTTTGGGGAAATTAAGCGTATGTGGTCTGGAATCCATACGTCAGAATTGTTTCTTATCATTTTCGAATTCAGCGGAAAATTTTACTAAAGAAGGGTAGGTTCACGTCTCAAAAACACAGGATTTCCTTTGTCGGCCTGTGTAGTCAGACCGTTATTCTGGCCTGGCTTTCAAAATAGTAACCAAGCGTCAACTCGCTTCTGATTTTCGCTCCAGTCACATCTCTAACAGCGCTCACTGCTTGTGCATTAGATTTTTTTTGTATTGATAAATTTTTAAGCCACCAAGCATGGCGAGTGTTAAAATGTGTGTTTTCAATTGCAGTTACAATGACAAAAAAAAATGACAGATGTAGAGTACAGCAGCGATGATGGTACTCAGGACGAATCATCAGATTGAGATTCAGAGTAAAGTGCACTGTGCGTATTTCGGTAGAAAAACCAATTTAAAACCATTGTGAAAACAAATATTACCAAATAAAAAGAAAATTATAGCAATTTATTCGATTGCACTTAAACTTATGTAGCT
>NW_019418164.1:0-20042 GCF_000390285.2 Anoplophora glabripennis | reverse complement strand
TTAAATAAATATTAACAAGCAGTGACATCTGTGGGTGAAATTATTTATTTTTGTGGTTGGCTATCCTGACCATAGTACACATATTTAAACAAATGAATATGAATTTCTCAGATTTACTCTAGATGTAATCTGTGGATTCTGTAGGTGTAGGTTCATTGGTTCATTTCATTTACTCACTCACTCTCCCTGCTCCCTCTTCTGCTGCTTTTCGGTAACGCTATTAATGATTGTTTTGATTGTTTATTAGAGTGATAAGAGTAATTACTCTAAAATAACTGAATTGACACAACATCTGATTACATGTTCGAAATTGAAAAGGTATGTAATGTTATAATTCTATTATGTTTATGAACCTAACCTCTACTCGTTTGTGGCAAACAAACAGAGTTTTATAGTGGGGTTATAACATAATGATGGTTATCCCATTATGGTTATACATTTCATAATAAATATATCTATTTTATTATTACAAATGCTATCATTTAGTTTTTTAACTTGTAAAAAAATTAACTCAATTGTTCAATCATTATTGATGTAGGTATTTAAATGTTGATCGTACGTCATCAAAAGTGATGTAATAAAATTATGGAAAAAATAAGCATATGAATTCATGTGTTCTCTTTGATTACAAGATGGCGCCTCCAAAGAAAAGTAATGTGTGGAAGTTTTTCAGTAAAATTGTTGGAAATAAAAACTTTGTAAAATGCTAAATTTGCCAAAAAACTATTGAATCTTGCGGCAATACATCAAACCTGCTTAGCCACGTAAAAAATACCCACAAGACTGCGTTTTTGGAAATAAATGAAGAAAATTCGCAAGTATTGAGCAATGTCGACCTTACCCTATATCGACAGTGAAACAATTACGAAAAAAATAAAACAGTCTTTGAACCCATGGGACAAATAGAAGACATTGGGACTTAACAGTAGTTTTAGTAAAAGATGAAAATACATATGGATTTCCCTGTCGCATTTGTTACTTTCAAATAGATTAGATCAAATACTTCAAGACATTTTTTTAGTGCATTAAATTCGAGATTAAGAGAAAATGTCGAGGCCTAATACATAATGAGTGAAGTTGACATAAAATATTGCAATGTTTGGACCGAGGTTATACAGACAGAACGAACGCCCAGAAGATTACTATGCACGTGGCTTATTACAAAAAACTGGAACATCCAAGGAAGGTCAAAATTAAGGAAACCAGAAAATAGACAAGAAATGAAGACGAAAATGAGACATATTTTAAAGGAGGTTGATACAAAACAATGGAGTTGAAGGAAAATTATTTTAAGCACTTGGAGAAGAAAGAGAAAACGAGTATTTAAAATATTTGCAAAAGTTTCTTTACATTCCAAAAACACAAAACACATGATAAAATTGTTTTTTTTTTTTGTTTCTAATTACCATTTTCAAAGCGAAGAATGATGTGGATTCATTGTCATAGGATAAATGCTGGTATAAATACGAATATAGCCATTGAAGATTTAAACCAATTATTGAAGAATAATAAAATAAATTGTCAGAGAAAACTCTGGTAGAGTAAATTCAAATTTAAAAAAGACATATGTGTACTTAATTTAATTATCTTTTTAGTGTTGAAAAATTACTGGATTTGTTAGATGAACTTGTAGATGAGATGTGGAAGCGAATTATAAACACGGAAAGACCTAATGCGAATAATTACCAACACAAAATAACAGTAGAAGCACACAAAAAAGCAGAACAGATGAATGATAACGTACAATACCCGGAATTTGGTAAATTCACGGTACAATCACGTATGGAAGTAACAAATTTTATTTAATCTCCTATAATGAAACATGTGATGAAGACTGTAGAACTTCTTATTGTAGCCAATGTAAAATTTGTAGACACAGATATTCATGTGAATGCCCAAAATATGCAGTAAAATGTATAATGTGTAAACATAACATGCTGTAATTCTGTTTAGTAGGAGAGATACAAGTCTGTTGTAGATCTTTCAAGCAGTGTTCCAAAGAAAGTAATGTCGTATGTATTGATGACCATCAGCCAGATTGGCTACCAAAATGATTTAACTCGTTTCCTAGATGAAAACTGCAGGAATCAAAATTAGATCTTCTATTAAAACTGTGGAAAAGGCGTTTACCGAAACCAGTTTTAGTTGCAATTACAGCATCGGGTAAGGAAAGTGTTAATGAAATTGTAGATTTAACTGACAAAATTTGGGAAAGTTATCAATTACCAAATTATAATCACAATTTTAACAATGTATCTTCAATAATTTCAAGACCGGGGTCTGATCGGGTTGTCCATAAAACAGATAATCAGTTAATTTCAACATTTAATAATTTTTCAATCAACTGTCAGAATATTTTACAAACATTGTCACAGAAACAAGCAATATTAGAAAATCAAGTCTCAGCTTTACAAAACCAATTTTCTTCATTTAATAAGGTCTCAACACCCAACACATATACTTGTAATTCATGCAAATTTAGGCATAGATCTCGCAGTAAATCATCTAATAGATTTCATAAGTCAAATTCAAATGTTTTACTGTGTTATTTCCACCAAAAACTTGAAAAAGACGCTAGAAAATGTCAGGGATCATGGTGTTTACTGTATGACACCTTAGCTTCACATACAAAAAACGAATAAATCACATTGTTCGGGCGACTAGCAGTGAGGAGAAGTCAACACGTCACCTTTTCTTTTTTGATCATCATAATAAGCTTGAATTTTTAATCGACACTGAAGCCGATATTTCTGTAGTTCCTAAAGATGTTTTTAAAATCTATAAATGAGATAAAGACTTCTTAAGGGGGTCCTCTAGTTTCTCGGGTCGAAAAAATCGATTTTTTTTTTTTTTTTTTCATAAATCACATCTACAACATGTGTAGAAAATGTGTGCCAAAGGATTTTTCGATATTCAAAGTGGTTAACAAGTTACGGCCCTGGAATGGAGCAGGTATACGGGGCGCGCGCAACGCTGCTCCGCAAAGCCGAGCGGCGCTGACCATTATATTGATATCCCTAAATCTAACTGCTACCTGAACCTTTTGCGAATTAGGCCCGAGTAGAGGCGAGCCGAGACCGTTGACAGACGCTTTCGAATATTGACTAAGACGCTGTGAAGCGTTGATTAGTTCAGTTTTGCTGTGGCAGTTGCGAAGCGTACTGTATATTTTCTCTTGCGAGTCGCACGTAGCTGATTTTTTTCAAAATAATTTTTAAAATGTTAAAGAAAGGAAGTAGAAACGCCCCGGCTCGTTACGATCGACCTAAAAAGCGAAAATTCACAGGCAACCGACACACTTTTGAACAAGACAAGTCGTTTACATCGGCGTCAGCGAAGAAACTTGTTCAAAATAAAAATTTAGAAGTGAACGTTGAACAGACATTTATGTATTGTATTTTGAATTTCGCGAGTGTATTTTCAACTATTTCTTCGGCTGTTATTTGTAAAGAGTGCAAAAGTACGGTGACTTTCCATCAACGTGATGTACGAGGATTGGGCTTTAAAATTTCTATGGCGTGCAAGTGTGAGAAAGAAAAAGAAATAGATTCATGTCCAAAAATAGGTAAAGCCTACGAAATAAATCGTCGCTTAGTTTTCGTGATGCGTTTGTTGGGAGTCGGTTATGAAGGCTATAGAATTTTCTGTGGACTGATGGATATGGGACAAGGTTTTGCTTTGAACACGTACTATCCCATATTAGAAAATATTCACTCAGCTTCTTCGGCCGTTTTTGATACAGTATTGTCGATTGCGGTTAATCAAGAAAAGGAAGTCCTTCAAGAACAAGGAAAAGCAGAAAATGAATTCACCGTATCTGGAGATGGCACATGGAAAAAAAGAGGATTTTCATCTTTATTCGGAGTTTCAACTTTAATTACAAAGTACACCGGTAAAGTGGTTGATGCGTGTGTAATGAGTAGTTTTTGTGCTGGATGCAATTTGTGGAAAAATAAAAAAAATAGCGATCCAGTTGGATATGCAGGATGGCTCCCTGGTCATGAAGAAAATTGTACTGTAAATCATACTGGAAGTTCTGGGAAGATGGAAATAGATGCAGTTGTGAAAATGTTTTCTCGTTCAGTAAATAAACATCAAGTTCGATATACGACATACATAGGAGATGGTGACAGCAAGACATTCAACGGTAATTTGAAGGCAGAACCATATGGAAAAGATGTTGTTGTTGTAAAAAAAGAGTGCGTTGGACACGTTGAAAAGAGGATGGGGACTCGGCTCCGAAATGCAAAAAAATCTAATACAGGCATTGGTGGAAAAGGTGCAGGAAAACTCACTGACAAATTGATTGGTGAGATGACAAAGTATTATGGATTAGCTATTCGGAGACATCCAGATTCTATTGAGGAAATGAGGAAGGAAATTTGGGCAACATTCTATCACAAGATTTCCACAGACAGCAATCCACAGCATCAAAATTGCCCTGCAGGCGAATCTAGTTGGTGCAAATGGCGCAGAGCTGAGTTTCTCGGAGAGGCTGAGCAATTCAAGCACGATAAACCGCCTCTTTCTGAAGCAGTTCAAAAGGTTATAAAGCCAATTTATGAGGATTTATCCAGAAAAGAATTGTTAAGCAGATGCCTGGGAGCGGAAACTCAAAATAATAATGAGTCGCTCAATTCGTTAATCTGGGCGTTTGCTCCAAAGCACCTCCATTCTGGGCCAAAAGTCGTTGAAATCGCCACGTTTCTCGCTGTCATGATCTTCAACGAAGGATTCGAATCTATCCTGAAGACCTTGGAAACCATGGGAGTGAAAATCGGCCCACAAGCTAAAGGATACGTTCAACAGCGTGATAGCTCTCGGATCGACCGTTCAGAAAAGCGCACGAGTGATGTCGTAAAACAGGCCAGAATCGCGAAAAGGGAAGACGGAGCAGCTCTGCGTGACTTCCAAGAAGAAGAGGAAGGCCTACTGTATGGTCCAGGCATAGCAGATTGATGGTGAGATGAAATTTTTATTATAAATCACATGTGCGAACTTTGAAACGCGTTTTTCTCGAAACACTATTTTTCAAAACGGTGACCACGATATTTCAGAAACTACTGCACCGATCTTGTTCAAATTTATACAACATCTTTAATATGTTATAAGCCAGCGATTGAACTAGGATTATCATGATTGCTTCGATAGTTTTTTTTCTACGAGCGAGAAACTTAAGAAAAAATGAGTAAAAAATGGAATTTAATTTTCAAAAGTGTATGTATAAAAAAATTAATTTTTATAATTTAGAATTCATTCTAGTTCAATCGCTAGTCTTAAATATGAAGATTAAAATGCCGTTTGGTTTTTTGATTTCAGATAAGCAAAACAGCCGCAATCTTGGTCACCGTCAAGCACCTCCTTCACTTGATATCTTCCTGTCGGCCACTATAACTTTGATTCTATTACATATTTTGTCTTCAAAAAATTTGTAAAGCTCATTTAAATGTTAATAAAGATTATCTAAAAACAATGAGATTTATTATTTCGATGATTTGTCCGTAAAAAATTTTTGAAAAAGCCATAAAAAAACAACCGAGAAACTAGAGGACCCCCTTAACGCTGCTAACGGTTCAATTATCCATACTTATGGAAAGAAAATTATAAAAGTCAAAAAACGTAATTTTCCTTACGTTTTTACTATAGCTGACGTAACTAAGTCTATAATAGAAGCAGATTTTTTTTAGCAAAATTTAGGTTATTTGTAGATATTAAAAATAAAAAACTGATTGATACAGAAACGTCTCTTTCAATCAGAGGAACTGTCAAAAATGATCAAACAATCTTTCCTAAAATTTTCACAGCAGAAAACAAACATTCCAAACTTATTCAACAATTCTCACAATTATTAACTCCTCCAGATTTCTCTAGAACAGTAAAACACAATGTTAAACACCACATATTTACGAATGGACGTTTACCTTTTACAACACCACGGAATTTAGATTATAATAAATTTAAAATTGCTAAAGCTGAATTTGAACAAATGGTTGAATTCGGTATATGTAGGCCTTCATCTTCTCAGGTTGCTTCACCTAAATGGTGCCTAAAAAAGATTCAAACGAATGGCGACTTGTGGCGACTACAGACAACTTAATTTAATTACAACTCCAGATAGATATCCATTGCCACATATTCATGATTTTAATCTACATAGTTATGGTTGTAAAATATTTTCAAAAATTGATCTTGTTGGAGCTTATCCAGTCGCGGAAGAAGATATTTACAAAACGGCGATAACAACTCCATTCGGCCTCTACGAATTTATTAGAATGCCTTTCGGACTACGAAATTCAGCACAAACATTTCAAAAATTTATTAATGAGGTAGTATCAGGTTTAAATTTTGTTTTCGTGTACATAAACAACATTTTAGTAGCAAGGTCAGATGAGACTACATATATCGAACATCTAACAAAGCTTTTTGAAAGAATAAGTTCTTATGGAATTAATATCAATCCAACAAAATGTCAATTTGGAATGTCACAGTTAGAATTTTTAGGCCATATCATTTCTGAAAAAGGCATCTTGCCACCAGAGTCAAAAGTAGAGAAAATTCGAGATTTTCCGCGCCCAAAAAAATTAAAGAATTACAAAGGTTTATCGGTATGGTAAACTTTTATCACATACCAAACTTTGCACAAATTCTTATACCATTACATAAATTATCCACTATATTACAAAATAACACAGGCCACCAAGGAAAAAATTCCAGAGATCAGACACTACGTTTCCGAAGGCATTTGGCGCGCTGAATCCGAATCTCGCCTCAGAATTGATCCATCGCCCTAGGTTTCCGAGATATTCTAACCTAAAAGTGCAAAAAACACGTATTTTTGCTATTTTCAAGGTTATGTAACTTGGCGAAAAAATCTTTTATAATATATATAACCCAATAACCCAATTGGTTCATTGAATATAGTAAATGGTTGCTTTAAAATATAATAAGTGTATCATGGCATTACTCAATATATTACAATATTTAGGATAACTAGTAACATTTCATGGTTGCATTCATGGTTTTCGGTATCTAACGTTTTCCTTGAGATCGCAACTCAACAGCTGATTGATGGATAAGTTGACTTTGATTGGAAATATTTTACTGACTTTAGAAATTTTCGTTACACCTGTCGAGTTTCGGATAACGGTGGTGTTTTCAATATAAAAACGGTCCGTGTTAGAGATCGTACTTGAGCGACAGGCTAACGGATTCATGTGCATTATTTGCAATTTTACGTGAATGAAATTGGTTTGTGTCTACCGGTAGGTGGGTGCTTTTATATTAACTTTTTTCCGTGTTAGAGATCGTGCTTGAGCGGCGGGCTAACGGATAAATTTTTAAAAAAGTCGAGAATTCCGTGCAGTACAAAGATAAATAACTTTTGTTATATTTGTGGAAAATTTGATGTCACTCGGTGTCTTAGGCCAATCAGCGACGCTATAGAAAGTTTGTTTAATGATTGTTACGAAATACCTATGACTAATCTTGATAAATCATGAGTTCCAAACTTTGTATGTGATGTTTGCCGAAGGGCTTTGAATAGCTGGGACAATATTAAGAAGGAAGTTGTTGTTACACCAGCTACTTGGCGAGAGCCTATCAGTCATGATAGTGACTGCTACTTTTGCAAATGCAATGTAACAGGGTTTAACCACAAGAATAGAGATACAATTGCTTACCTTAACGTACTTAGTATGACACCAGCTCAATATGGTACAATAAGAAGACCTCCAAATCTTCAATGTTAGAAAAACTTTATGTAGCAGAACCAGAAGAAGTTAATGATAAAGAGTTAGAAGAAGAATATTCACTTGATGACAATAAACCTAATCTTTTCGATCAAAATGCATTGGAAGACTTAATTCGCGATTTGAATTTACCTAAAGATTCAGCAGAGTTACTTGCTTCAAGTCTTAACGAGAGAAATCTTTTGGAACCTGGTACTAAGTATCTGTTTATAGAAATAGAGATGAAAAATTTCGGAAGTATTTTAGTCGCGAAAATGACCTAGTTTATTGCAACGATATAAGAAATTTAATGGGTATGTATGGACTTCAAGAAGATTACAAGCCAGAGAATTGGTGACTCTTCATTGATTCGTCCGTACAAAGCCTGAAGGCAGTTCTTCTTCACAATGGAAATGAATACGCTACTGTACCAATTGGCCACTCTACTGTAATGAAAGAATCATATGATAGTTTCGGATATCTTCTCAAAAAAATCAATTACAGCGATCATAAGTGGTTAATCTGTGGCGACTTCAAAATGATTAACATTATAGTAGGATTACAATTCGGCAATACAAAGAACCCTTGCTTTCTGTGTTTGTGGGACAGTCGTGTTGGAGAGCAACACTGGGTGAAAAAAAATTGGCCAGAAAGAAAGAATATGGAAATTGGTTCGAATAACGTTAAATATAAAAGCCTTGTTGATACAAAAAAGATCTTGTTGCCACCATTACACATCAAGCTTGACTTGATGAAACAATTTACGAAAGCTTTGGATAAAGAAGGCGAATGTTTCGGATATCTTCAGAATAAATTTCCAAGTTTATCTGATGCAAAGATCAAAGAAGGTATATTTGTAGGGCCTGATATTCGTATGCTAATGAAAGATGATGAATTTGTATCTACCATGACACCCGTTGAAAAAAAAGCTTGGACAAGCTTAAAAAATGTAACAGAGAAATTTTTAGGTAACAATCGAGATCCCAAGTATAAAACAATTGTCTCTACCATGTCAAAGAATTTCCAGGAATTGAAGTGTTTAATGAGCTTAAAGCTGCACTTTTTGTTTTCCCATTTAGACTATTTCCCTGCAAATGTCGGTGCGTTTAGCGAAGAAATGGGCGAAAGATTCCATCAAGACATCAAACAAAAAGAGAAACATTACCAAGGTAGATGGAATGAACGAATGATGACGGATTACTGCTGGTCTTTACAGAGACATGACTCCAGCACTGAACATAGACGAAAATCTCTTAAAAGATCATTTGAGGAAAAACGAGAGATTCCACAAAAAGCCGAAGCAGTAAACTGAAAAATTATGAAAATCTCTCGTGTGTCTCAAGGATTGCTGCGCACTAACGGTATACTGGATGATTGGGGTTGGAAAAAGTTAACCTGCTATCAATTTGAGATTCATAGAGCTTAGTGTTGTGGAGTTACAGGGCTTGGGGTTAACCTTTCTGACAATGAGGGCTCGCAGCGCTTAGTGTTATTGGGTAATAGGGCTTGAAGTTAACCTTCCTGACGATTAGGGCTCACAGCGCTTAGTGATGTGGGGTTATAGGGCTTGGGATTAACCTTCCAGACATAGGCTTGGGGTTAACCTTCCTGACGATTAGGGCTCGCAGTGCTTAGTGTTATTGGGTTATAGGGCTTGAAGTTAACCTTCCTGACGATGAGGGCTCGCTCCGTGTTATGGGGTTAGTCATGATGTAATAATATAGCCATACTGGCCATCTTAAATTGACGATATCTCCGCGAAAAATAGAGCTTTTTCCAAATAAAAAAAATGCGTTTTGAAGGGGAAAGATAGTCGTTTCCAATTATGTTTTCAGTTTTGAGAAAAAAATTTTTCGCTTACATAACCTTGAATATAGCAAAAGTACGTGTTTTTTGCACTTTTAGGTTAGAATATCTCGGAAACCTAGGGTGATGGATCAATTCTGAGGCCAGATTCGGATTCAGCGCGCTAAATTCTTTCGGAAGCGTAGTGTGTGATCTCTGGAATTTTTTTTTTGAAATTTTGTCGGCCTGTGTAATAGACAAAAATCCATAAATTATTGGGCAGAAGAATGTGAGAATAGTTTTCAAGCTGCAAAAACATTGTTAGCAAATGCAACTATTTTATCACATCCAATCAGCAATGAAAAGTTGTCTTTAACTGTAGACGCATCAAATACGGGTGTAGGTGGTGTTAGAACAATTAAATGATGGAAAGTGGATACCAATCAGCTATTTCTCAAAAAATATAACGCCCACACAAACTCGATATTCTACTTTTTATCGCGAACTTTTAGCAGTTTTTCTAGCCATTAAATATTTTAGATATGCAGTGGAAGGTCACGAACTTACCATTTACACAGACCACGAACCACTAACAAATACATCAAGTTGAAAATCACAAAAAGCCAACGACACTTTTATCTTGGTTAATTATTATTTTTCCCGCTTACCTTCTTTTAATGCATAACAATAATATTATGTACAATATAAAACCTCATATCAAAAAATAACAGTTCAGACTGATTCAGAAATCAGTTCCGAATCAGTCTTCAAGCAAGCAAGGCTAACTGTAGCTAGTATAATAAAAGTGAAGTGTTCTGCAAGAAGTAATTGTTTCATTGAATCCTACCATAAACATAATTGGCGCAGTCAGTAGGATTCGAACCTACGCTCCCAGTATAGTTAAACAAAAAGAACCCAACCTAGTACAGCATCAACCGGAATACTTCAAGTACTCTATACCTCAGTTTCTACTGTTAAGGGTGACCAAGCAAAATTGGTAAGCTAACCCAAAGTCAAGAGCAACCCCTACAAATCCAAAACATTTTGGAATCAGCAAGGCCTGGCAATACTCCTCACTTTGAACCATCGATAAGACACAACCACCAATCGCAAGAAATACCTCAGCTCCACTCCAACTGTATATTGGACCACTTGGACTGGCATATTCAGACGATTTGAAACGACTTCCAGACGCTTCACTATTTTGTTGGCACCCACTGTATATGGAACTCCAACATCACAACTAGTTACATAAGTTAACAGCCATTCCTTTGCCCTCTTTAAAAATTGGTACGAACTCACTTCAATCTCTTAACTAAATATTAAGAATTGATTTATAGTATTAATCAGTTTTTATTAACTGCACATTAAGAATTCTCAATTTTTAGAATCTACTTTAGGTACTACTGACCTATTATCAAGCAACTTATAATTTTGTATGACTAATCTAAACGATTTATTAATTGAAATCAATAATATCACCAATATAACAATGCCTAACACTCCTGTCAATTACCAGTTGAGGAAAATGTTCATTGATGTGATTCCTAATTTCGATGGAACTCCATCAGTTTTAAACGACTTTATCAGTGGTTGCGACGAATTAGTCTCAACATACGCGAATGAAAACAATGAAATACAAAGTTCATTTTACGTGCAATAAAAAATAAATTGAACGGACAAGCTCAAGTTATAGTCGCCTCTAGATTAGGGCTTAACACTTGGCCTAATATTCGTTCACTATTATTAAATAAGACTTAATTCATTTAACTCTTGATCCTAAAAAGGAAACTCTCACTTCATTTAGTCATAAAATTTTGCAATACCAATCTCTCCTCATGTCAAAACTAATCCAATCTGGCCTCAGCCTAGATGCTTATGTCAGAAATCTTCCGTTCCATTTACAACAAATGGTAAGAACCAAAGAAATTGCAGACCTAACAGACGCCATGGCTTTTGTTACAAAAGAAGAACAATTTCAGAGTTACAAACGTTCAGTAAACTCATCTACAAAACCTACTCCACAATTGTTTAGACCCAATACATCTTTTAACCAATCCAGACCAAACCAATCTTTTGGCCAAAACCCCAATTCAAAACAAAATTTCAAATGGGCTAACCAACCTATTCCAGTGAATCCCCAACAATTCCCCACCAATAGACAAGTTTTCGGAAAACCACAAAATGTTTTCAAACCGGGACAAACTTTAAATACATACAAACCAACCACCATGCAAACCTCGAGCATTAGCAGAAATACACAAAGACCATTTGATAGACCAAACACATCAAGACATCCTTTTATTAACCAACCACCCAGATTCACCTTTGAAGAATTAAATCTTGTAGAGGACGAAAATTCTACGGAACAAACCGAACATCTTACACAAAATAACGACAATCCATTTTTCTATAATCCAGAACACGACTTTAACCAAGAATATTATCAATCCAACGAAGATCGCGAATAAGACCCGTACAATGACGAATATAACTAAAATTTTACGAAGGACTCTCAAGACAACAACCACACATAATAAAGGAATTTAATTCTATAACCACATCCTGTTCACTCCCATATATTCAATTAAAATATCCACCCATCAGACTCCTAGTAGACACCGGAAGTTCAAAAACCATCTTCGACTTTCTATAATTCAAAAATATTGTCCACAGTTTATTATCGATAAACCAAAATTAAAACAGGCATTGGAGAAACAACCGTACAACAAGCCCAAATCCCTGCTTTTCCCGAATTTAATTCTGAACATCAGCTTAATTCCATCCTGTATGACTTTCACGATTACTTTGATGGAGCATTAGATTTAGAAGATATCAAGAAACTTCAACTCGACATTTCATTCACAAACAACCTTATCTACAATGAAAGATTCTCCTTACCATTATAACTATATCAATCGACCCCAAAAAATATTAATTCCTAGTCGAGATATTAGAAAATGAAAAATTTCCACCAACATCCCTGATGAATTTAATTCTGAACATCAGCTTAATTCCATCCTGTATGACTTTCACGATTACTTTGATGGAGCATTAGATTTAGAAGATATCAAGAAACTTCAACTCGACATTTCATTCACAAACAACCTTATCTACAATGAAAGATTCTCCTTACCATTATAACTATATCAATCGACCCCAAAAAATATTAATTCCTAGTCGAGATATTAGAAAATGAAAAATTTCCACCAACATCCCTGATGAAACCGAACTGTTCATATCAGAATTCAATAACGAACATTATTACACCCCCCGATATTATCACCAAAGTTGAAAATGGACAAATGACACTAGAAGTACATAATTACAATATTCACCCAATCGAATTTGAACCACAAAATTTACAAACCATCCCTTTATCAAACTATGACACATATGATTACAAAATAATAATCGACGACACGCCGGCAAAACACAGATTAGATTCATTAATTAGAACAGAACATCTTAATAAAGAAGAGAAAGAAAAATTATTATGACTTTGCCGGAAGTATACAGATTTATTCAAAAAACCCGGAGATAATCTTAGCTTTACAAATTCTGTTAAATACGAAATTAGAACAATAGACGATTTTTGGGATACTGACTTCAGCCCAACATCTAACGATGCAATCTAGATGGGAAGAACGCCGCGAAGCAATTGCTCAGATAGTCAATAGTGACTATAATGCTGCTTATGAAGCTGCGAGAGGTACCGTAAAGGTAAAAAGAGGAGCACCACGAGGTCGTGGAAGAAGTAGTGGAGCAAGGAGAACATATAATGAAGGAAGAGTAGTACAACATAGGAAGACTCAATCCAAAATTACAAAAAACGATTTAGCTGAAGAATTGAGGAAGAAATTATTTCCAGGATTAAAATATGGTCAATCAGCCGCTGATCGGCTTGAAGCAGTTAACACAATGAAGGCTATAACTATATGTGTTACAACAAGAGCGATGGGTTTTGGAACATGTAATATTTTTGCAGCATTATTGGAATTTAATAACGTACCAGTTCGAGGAAATGTTTATCAAATGTATAGAGTATGTTTAGCTGTAGTTGAATGCAAAGTTCCGAATCAGTCTTCAAGCAAGCAAGGCTAACTCTAGCTAGTATAATAAAAGTGAAGTGTTCTGCAAGAAGTAATTGTTTTATTGAATCCTACCATAAACATAATTGGCAATATTAATGACATCCTCGATAGATTAGGACGATGTTCCTATTTTACGACTCTAGATCTTGCGTCAGGCTTTCATCAAACAGAGATGCACCGCAATTCGATAGAGAAGACAGCCTTTTTAGGAATATGTCAGGATGCCATTTGGACTGAAAAACGTACTTGCGACATTCCAGAGATGTATGGACGTCTTAAAAGAACTACAGAACAAAGTATGTATGGTATATATGGACGACGTTATCGTATTCTCAAATAGACTACAGGAACATATTCAAAATCTGGAACTAGTATTCAAAACATTCCAACAACATAACCTCAAAATTCAATTGGAAAAATCTGAATGCCCAAGGAAAGAAGTTACATTCCTCGGACATCTCATTAGCAGCGAAGGAATCAAACCAAACCCCGACAAAATTAAAACAATCCTAAATTTCCCTATCCCTAAGACGCCTAAAGAAATTAAATCTTTCCTCGGACTACTCGGAGACTATCGCCGTTTTATTCACAACTTCGCAAAGATAACTAAACCATTAACGCAATGACTAAAAAAAGATTTTAAAATCATCATAAATGAAAAATATAAAAGATGCTTCGACACCTGTAAAAATTTATTAGCCAATGATCCCATATTAGGATATCCCGACTTTTCGAAACTTTCTGGTGTCACTATTGATGCCTCAAACTTCGTCATAGGATCCATCCTTTCACAAAATAACAAACCATTATGTTACGCTTCTCGAACACTTAATCCCGCAGAGATCAACTACTCTACGATCGAAAAAGATCTACCATCAGTAGTCTGGGCATGCAAAACAGTTAGGCCATATCTCTATGGAACAAAATTCATAATATATCGTCACCTCAGAGTTATACTGTTGTATGTCGCATTTTTGTAATTTTTTAGTTATTAGCGCTACAAAGTTGTATGTCGGTTAAACTTTTTTTCTGTGGAGGCACAAAGTTGTATCTTAATACATAGTTCGGATGCAGGCAACCAGAATTACAAAATTGTATGCAACCAATACAACGTTTTTACGGCATAGTGGTATGTGGTACTTACACTCTGTTAACCTCAAGAATTTTATTATCTTTCGCTAACAAAATTGTATGTGTCACATACAACTTTGTTATTTTAAATATTTGAGTACTCATAATGTAAACATGCACATACAATTGTTATTCGTTAATATGCTAAAAATCGGCTAAACACGAGAATGTGATTGATGCAATTTAAGTAATAAAATTAAGAGTTTTTTACCTAAGTTTATTAGTAGGATTATATAAAAAGTGATTTGAGGTATTTTTCTAACTATATAATATAAGAAAGTGTTAGAAAGAAGGTTTTGTGAGTCCTGGATTACCGAAACGCAAAAAGTGAGGTTAGTTTTTGCTTTAATAAGTATTTTTTTATACTTTTATCGGTTTATGTTTTAGAAATTAGTTTTTATAAAAAAATGGATACTATGCAGTCTGAGTCTGAGCCGGAAAACGAAACGTTTGTAGATTTAAGGTATAATTAAACTAAAATTCTATATAAGTTCTAAATTAACCTTTTAGAAGGAAACTTCTCAGCCAAGAACAAGACAATGCATGTTCAAGCAGGATGTTTGCCGGGTAAGAAGTATTTTAATGTTATCTAATATTAGGTAAACCTAATTGTTGGAAAAATAGTTAAGTTTACTTTTAACGTAATTTACTTTTAATTCTGTTTTTAGAAATGCCTTACCAGAAATTTCCAACTGTTATGGCTATGACTCTAACAAAGATGGGTCCTACATACCTTCAAGTCCTAGTAGTGAGTCCGGTGATTCTGAGATTCATGAGGGGGTCGAACACATTTCTGCTGAGACTCAACACAGTCAAGAAGAAGACATCGAAATCCAACTAACTGGAAGTGTAATATTAGAAAGGCAGCTCGTGAAGCCGGAAAAAGAGTACAAATCGGTAAGAAACAAAATTGTGCCAGCAAAGCGAAGTAAAACCATAAAGGATTGTCAAAATAAATGTGTTTATAACTGCCAGAAGCTGATTTCTGAAAATGAGATACAGAGCATGCAAAAAAATTGTTTTTATTGGCTACTACGAAACAATTCAATGTTGAGCGTCATAGAAAGAATAAAACAGATTTAAATAGCAGATGGAAGCAAACTTTTAGTTATTATTTCGAGATTCGCGGTGAACAAATTCAAGTCTGTAAGTCATATTACCATACCACTTTATCTATAAGTCAAACTCCTGTATATACAGCCCATTTGAAGAAAGGCGCTATAAATATACCGGATATCCCTGTCCAAGGGAAACACCCAAAATTCAAGATACCTGAAGAAGACTTTAATTAGGTAAAAACGCATATCGAATCTTTCCCTCACGTAGAATCGCATTACTGCCGAGCAAACACTGAACATTAAAAAAATGTATAACCTTTACATAGAAGTCTGTCAATCATCAGGAAAAAACTCAGTAAAGGAATCATTCTACCGAAACGTCTCTTGCAATGAGTATAACCTATATTTTCACGTCCCTAAAAAAGATCATTGTGATATCTGCGATGAAGTTAAAATTCTTTAGCATACCACCGAAACAAAAAGATATTTATTTCCAATAAACTTCTCGAAGACATATTTGATGAACAAGAATAACAAAATATAATTAAATAACACCACCAAGGAAAAACCTGCTATCGCGGAATCAAAGAAACCATTAAATCTATCCAAAAAACATACTATTGACCCAATATTCAAAAAGACGTTACAAATTTTATTAACACCTGTCAGACATGTTTAACGGCAAAATACGCCAGACATCCCCAAAAAACAAAATTACAACTCACAACCTTTTGAACACACATCGACACATTCATTATTGATAAAATTCAATTTTCTTACGATCCTTGATCCATTCTCCAAATTTGGCCAAGCATATTTCTTGGAACACAAAAATAGTATCTCCATAATGGAACACTTGCTACTCTTCTTTTCCCACATGGGAATCCCCGCCAAAATCACCTCCGATAACACAGCCCCACAAAAAAATAAAAAGTATCGGATCTGGTATTCAGACCCATGTATTTCCATGTATTTTTTCCGCTGAATCCGAATTTGCCTTCAGATTTGGCCCAACGGGTCTGAGTTTTCGGGAAAATTCAAAAAACAAGTCAAAATTCATAAAAAACGTCATTTACGATCAAAGTAAATTATTCTACCAACTCACTAGAAGTATGATTTTTCACTCGTTTAATTCCAATTTATCATCATTGAGTCAGACAAACTGGTCCAATTTCATTGAAAAACAGAAAATAGATCACAATGCTTAAAAATGTCATTTTCATAGCATAATTCGTGTTGCAGAGTTCTGGATCCATCTTTTTATCCACCCACCCATTTATGAATTCATACATCTTTCTATCCAGTCATTGATGCATTAATACACATATTTATAAAATCCACACATCCACCCATCTATCCATCTATCCATCTACTTTTTGTGCTGAAAGATGAGATAACAGCCTAGAAGATTGAGAATACAATAAAACTTGTCGATTACTCTACTTTCTAAACAAAAGAAAACAATATCTACAAATCATTCTCATTTTTGTTGCTATAACTGTTCTCTTTTCTTCAAAGGATCTATATAAAGGGTTACGTTTTCGTTTAGTCCCTCTATTTTTCATTTCTCCTTTTAACAACCAAGTTTTCGCCCTATATACATAAAGGGCGAAAGAGTGCTTGGACTGGTTTCAATGTTATAGTGACAATTTTATTGTAAATTGTATTAAAATTGATAAAAGACTTTCAAGACCTGGGATGTTTGATAGACTAGTTGCACTTCCTTCATTCACATCTGGATTGGTTTCCTGAAAATCTTAAAAATTATAGCGAAGAACAAGGCGAACGATCTTATCAGGATATGAAAGTTATAGAATAGCGACATCAAGGAAAATGGGATCGCAACATGTTGGCCGATTTTTGTTGGTTGTTAAAAAGAGAAAATAAACGAAAGTGTAACCCTTTGCATAAATCCTTTGAAGAAAAGAGAATATGTTATACAGCAAGAAAAATGAGAATGATTTGTAGAATCGTTTTCTTTTGTTTAGAAAGTAGCATAATCTACAAGTTTTATTGCATTCACAATCTTCTAGGTTGTTATCTCATCTGACAGCACAAAAAGTAGATGAATAGATAGCTGGATGGGTGGATTTTATAGGTGGTACAGGTGGATGGGTAAATATATGTATTCATGAATGAACGACTGGATAGAAAGATGTTAGAATTCATAAATGGGTGGGTGGATAAAAAGATAGATCCAGAACTCTGCAACACGAATTATGGCATGAAAATGGAGTTTTTAATCTATTTTCTGTTTTTGAATGAAATTGGACCAGCTTGTCTGACTCTATGATGATAAATTGGAATTAAACGAGTGAAAAATCATACGTCTAGTGAGCTGGTGGAATAATTTTACTTTTTATAACTTTCGTCGGTAGTAAATGACGTTTTTTTGTAAATTTTGACCTGTTTTTTGAATTTTCCCGAAAACTCAGACCCATTGGGTAAAAATCTGAAGGCAGATTTGGATTCAGCGGAAAAAAATACATGGAAATACATGGGTCTGAATACCAGATCCGATACTTTTTCTTTTTTTGTGGGGCTGTGTAATGGTACAGAATTTAACAACCAAACAATCAAAGACTTCGGTTTATTACATAACATCGAATTGCACTTCACGACCCCATATCACTCCAACTCTAACTCACCTGTTGAACGATTCCACTCAACAATAATTGATTCCATAAGATGTGTAAAAACAGAACAGAACAAAAATCCAATAAATACTTAATGACCCTGGACGTTCTATCATACAATAACTCAATTCATTCCGTTACAAACATAGCCCCTTTCAAAATCATACATGGACCCCGTCCTAATCCCCAAGACATCTCACATCAATTTGTAATTTCACAATACGTTGACCAACATAAAGATAATATACAACGCCTACATGAGCAAATTAAAACCAAAATTCAAACAAATAAAGAAACGAACATTAGTAAAAGAAACGAAACTCTAAACGATCCCGAACCTGATCAACCCAAACAAGGTGTATATATCAAAACAGGTACTCGAGCTGCAAAACATCTTCCTCGATTTAAAAAGGCTCAAGTCATACAATATAACAATATGACAGTCCAAACAACTGCACGACTCACACACAAGAACAAGATTCAAAAACAAAAAAAGACTACATCTCAGCCTTTGTTGCAGGATGACCCACGACAAGATGACACTGACAAAACTATTCCTAATGACATTTCTCATCATTCCAACACAGCGATATAACTTTCGACCTCGTCACACATCCAACAATTTACCTTAATCTTGGAAACACTACTCGCGTAATCAATCACTACCACAACTTCATCCACAAATTAAACGTTGAAACCCTCATCGACATCTTCTATAGAACTATTATCTTATCTAACACCACCATCGATTTCTCACTTACCAAATTATCAAACACAGATAAAGCCCTCCTGAACCAAGAGTTATATCTAAAAAAATTATTGTTCAAGAAATACACAAATTACTACCTAGAAGATTCAAACCCGGATTATTTAATTTCATTGGAGACATTCACAAAAGTTTATTTGGTGTAGCAACAAAAAATGACATTCATAACCTCGAAAATAAAATCCAAACTTTAATTTCAAATGAAAAAACCTTAACGACTGAACTGAACTTGCGTACTTCTTTGTTTTCAACTTTTGCCAATAAAACAACCGAAATTATGAATCAAATCATTTACAATGATCAACAATTACATGAACAAATCAAATTTCTCAAAATTAACAATGATATTAACTTCATGAGACAAGTTATCATTAATCAACTGGAACTCATTCTATATTATTTTCAACAAATTGAACAAACTCTCTCACTCTGCTGAGACAAAATATTATTAGCCCTTTCCTCTTAACTTCAATAGACCTTGGCACGGTCATGCACAATTTACAGTTGCTTTATAAAAAGTCCAACCTACCCGATTTCGTTTATACGCAATCTTACTATGAACTTTTAGAAGGTAACTTCTATCAAGAAAGAGGTATATTTTATGTTAGTATCAAAGTACCAATTTTTAAGGATAACACCTAAATTTCCTTATTTCACCCTATACCCATTCCTATTTCCAATTTCACAATTATACCCAAAAGACCATACCTGGCTGTTGACTCTGAAGACAACTACCAGTGGATGACATCTCTACCTAAAATGTTTGAAAACACCTTCTTCATTACTGACCACCTTCAAACCAACAAGGAATGCTTCATGGAACTACTTCGTAGAAGACCAGCTGA
>NW_019418163.1:19312-20499 GCF_000390285.2 Anoplophora glabripennis | reverse complement strand
TAGGTTGAAAAAAATCTCGATTCTGAAAATTTCAAATGAATATTTTAATTTCTAAACGTCACTCACTATTATTTTCAAATAACTTTCAAAGTAATGTACCTATGTTTTCGAGCGACATCTAAAAATAAATATCAACAAACTAATAATTTTTTTTAATGAATTTGATGAACAAAAGAATAGAAATAAATCACGAGACACTTAAAATATTTCTTGAGGCAAAATTTACTATCGCACTGTGAGTATCAAATATTTATAATTTTTTAAATTTTTTAAGTGCCGCGTGACGTATTTCTATTCTTTTTTCATCACATTCAATAAAAAAAATCATTAGTTCGTTGATATTTATTTTTAGAGGTCGCTCGAAAACATTTTAGGTACACTACTTTGAAAGTTAAAATAATTATGAGTGACTTTTAGAAATTAAAATATCTATTTGAAATTTTCAGAATCGAACCTAGAAATTGATAAAATAACGAGAAAAAAAATTTAAAAAATAATTCAATTTTTGGCGATTTTAGAATTTTTTAAGAATCTTGAGCAACCTCTAAAAAAAAATTTTATGAGCAGTCATTTTGAGGGGGCTCTTAAAACATGATAAACTAACATATTTTCACAAGAGACACGAAAAAAAGAATATTTGTTTTTTTGGGCCACCCTAATCCACACGTTGTTAAAACTTTTTTATTAAAAATTTAAAAATATATGGGACGTTCTTTGTCAAACGGAACAAAGCTCTGCCCAAAATTTGAGCAAATGGATTTTAATGATCTTGGGCTTAAAATGGTCGTTATTGAACCCTCTTCATGGGCCAGTGTGGCCTTTTCAAAAAATTCAAAATGGCGGCTCAATATGGCTGCCGGAAATCAGGGAAAATTCAAGGTTTTGAAGTAAAGCGTTAGCTAAAAATAAAAAATGCCTCAGAATTCAGTGGGTTATAGGTGCAAAATGTTTGTTATTAACAGGCCTAAAAAGTTGAATAGGTAGGTAGGCGAAATCCAACATGGCGGATCCAAGATGGCGTCTGAAACTGAAAAACCATCGAAAATTGATAAAAATCAAGACCAAAACTTATGATTTTACCGTTTAAACTCCTTATTCTGATCTCAAATGCTATAATTTCAGTACATATTTCACGTACGGATTTTTAGAAATGGACAATCCAATATGGCGGTTCCAAACGATCTTCA
>NW_019418163.1:12227-18962 GCF_000390285.2 Anoplophora glabripennis | reverse complement strand
CGCATCTTTACCCGAATTTGACGCGCAATATCTCCGATGTCCGAGGTCTGTAGGTTCGCAGTGTGTACAACTGCTAGTCAATTATTAGCGCTGTTGCCACATCTACATAGTCTTTATGCGTTCATTAAATATAATTTAAAACTACTTAAATATAATATTTTTATGTTGTTAATTAGTCAATATGTATGCTATGTGCATATGAGTAGATTTCTTTGCTATATAGATAATGTTTATCGCAAATAATTTCAATAGAATTTAATTTTTTCAAGTTGGCAGGGGGTTTTAGTCCCATAAGAAAAGCATAGGAACTCCCCCCCTGCGATCCTCACTTCCCTCGGACCCCGATATACTCCTTATTTGGACTAAATTGACTAAAAAAAAATTACAAAACGCTTTCGCTATATCCTGCATGTTTTCAAAAATATCGTTATCCACCTTCATACTAGAAGGCATACAAGAGTATTATTTCTTGCTATGATATTGACACAAAAGTTGGCAAATAACGCAACAAAGTGAACAAACTCAATAAACATGCTGTTTTTTCCAGATTTATTCAAGGTTGTTTCACTCTTGTTAATCAACATCGAGGCCTTCATCGTCTTTCACACAAAATTGAGCAACTCCACAACGCCCGCTTAAAACCGTAAGCGCCTCGCAATGAGATATTAAAAAAATAATTATCGGTCGGATTTTCAACTCCACCGGTTCACAAACATCGCGTTAATAACAGCGGCGTATCCGAAAAAAAAACTTCCACCCAATCACACACCCGAGCGGCCGCCGAAGAGGATCGGCGCGCGGAAAACAAAAAACCGAATTAATTACCAATAATGTTAATTTCGCGCGTCTCTCGATTCATTAATTTTCAATCAGCACGCGCCGCGCCCGCCCCAAAGCCCGTGCCGTAAACATCGGTTAACTTTAATTAGAGTTGCGTAACAGTAATTTGCAGATAGAAAATCCGGGTATCGGGAATCCGGGAAGATGGAGGGGACGGAGTCGTTTGCTGGGTCCTCTTCAAACACCGGATCCTAAGGAGAACATATATTTGTTTTCGGGAGTCATTACGTCAACCCTGCCTAAATTTATTATTTTATCGAGGATAGGTCGTGTAAGTGACTGCTTGGAGAATATATTCCAATTTTTGTCGGAAGCACTTAACTCTTAAGTTATTTTTTCATGCACTGACATTTTCCTATTCGCTTCTTTTGAGGCACTCTAATCTGTCTAATCGCATGGTGATTCGTCGTCATACGTCATAATACGAATAATTCCTACCAGAACGAGGGAAACGAAGTAAACTCGTGACGAGAAACGGTCGACTGCCTCGGAGTTGGTAAAAATTTACTTCGCCCGTCACCACCTCGATACCCCCGAAAGGTAATCCATCTCCATTGGCACGTTGACGGGGGAAAGAGTTCTTGACACATGTAGCCAAATCCCATATCCATTATTCAGGCACGTCTATACGTAGCGGAAAGAAAAATCTTTCGGTTTATCCGTATCGACATCGACAGCGAACATGGAAATATGTTGCTGTAGGTGTTAATTTGGATTCTTATATGAAAAAAAGCGAATGGATTTCTCTGGAAAAGTCATTGCAACAAATAATCAGATATCTAAATATTAGAGGCTTAAAGAGAGCAAGAGAATGAATCAGTGTGAAGTTCAATCAGATCAATTATATTTAATACAATCTCAGTTCTAGATATGTTTAATTGTGATTCTATACAATTTCCACTGTATTGCACCCGAGCTTACAACTAATCCAACCCTAACTCACTTTCATTTACTTTCTAATTGTAGTGATTCAATATAATTCCAATTGTATTCCTATTGGATTGAATCCAATTGCACACATCTCCAACTATTCCAATTGACTCGATTTCGGAAAAGGTCAGTATTTTAATTTTTCGGATCTATTTTGAACTCGACTTCAACTAAATCAGTTGTAAATAATAGTTATTTGTCATAATTCCAATTGTATTGCAATGCAATTCTAATTAATTATACTACAACTGAATTAGATTCCAATTGCACTTATCCCTATGCTGTTTCAATCGAATTGATTTTCGACAAGGTCAATATTTGAATTCTAATCAGCATCGCAACTAATTCAATCTCAATACAGTCTCATTCACTTTCCAGTTGCAGTTGTTCAATATAATTCCAATTGCATTCCTATTGGACTGAATCTTTTTGTGCTATTCCAATCGAACTAATTTTAAATCAGCTTCAATCAGATCTATTTTAGTTTAATTTCAATTAATTCAATTTTAAAACAGGTGCAGTTATTTTCCAATTTCAGCGATTTGATATAATTCCAATTGCATTACAATTGAACTAGATTCCAATTGCACTTATCCCTATACTATTTCAACTAAATCAGTTGTAAATAATAGTTATTTGTCATAATTCCAATTGTATTGCAATGCAATTCTAATTAATTATACTACAACTGAATTAGATTCCAATTGCACTTATCCCTATGCTGTTTCAATCGAATTGATTTTCGACAAGATTTGTATTTGAATTCTAATCAGCATTGCAACTAATTCAATCTAAATACAGTCTTTCCAGTTGCAATTGTTCAATATAATTCCAATTGCATTACAATTGAACTGGATTTCAGTTGTATAATAAATTCCTGTACCGTTTCAATCGAATTGCTTTGATCATGATACAAATTGATTTTAGTTCTTCTACAAGTTCAATTTTAAAACAGTTGCAGTTGCTTTCCAATTGTAGCGGTTAAATACATTCCAATTTGACTAGATTCCAATTGCGCAAATCCTTATAGCATTCCAAACGAACTGATTTTGAATTTCAGTATTTCAGTTAATTTCAACATTTACTTAGCTGTTCTAATTCAGTTGATTCCGAATCATTTCAATGAGATTTTAGTAAAGTTCCAATTGTAGTACAACTGGAAGTATTCTATACAAATCCCCAAAGATTCTGATAAGGCTCTAGGTCAAATGGGATTGTATTTTTACCCATGTTAGACTAATTTGAAATCCACTTTCAAAGAAAAAACTAGGTTGTTTCCCATCGAGGTTCCAGTACGGTACCAGTTGGATTTAAATTGAATTCCAATTGTATTAATTCCAATATTGAACTGTCTAAATGCGATTTAAATTGATTTGAGGGGAATCAAAATGTTTTGTATAAAAGTGTTTTAGTTACACTTCGTATATTACAAATATCTCAGGGTCGAGCAGTGATTTTAGCGTGTACGTGATAGATTTATGTAAAAGTAAATAAATAGACCTATAGATGTATCAAAACGTCGCCGCATAATCCAGTTTTCGACGGGTTTCCTTTCCGAAATCATATTTCCCAGCTAGAGAGATGTCACATTGATCGGTGGCGACAGGCGGAGTACCGGATTGAGCCAAACCGAATTCGAAGCGACGTGAGCGTGCGGGACAGCCTTAATAAAGAATCCTGTCAGGATAATATCTCACACTCCGTCAGTCGCGAGGTGTCCGGCGTCTGGACGTTCAGAAATTCGTGGAAAGCCCCGGGAAGCAGTCTCGGGGTTGATTTGAGGCACGTCTACGGTGGTAAATGAATGATAGATGTACAGGTTGAAGCTTTCCAAGTCGGTATCTCGTAAAATTTTTTAGATAAGTTGATTATCGATAAGATGTTTCATAAATTCAGATAATTTTTCAATACTAGGTAACATTTTTTATGCCTTATAAAAGTCGTTTCACGTATAGTCCAGGGAACGAAGAGAAAAATAGAGTAGAACCTCTGAATACTTTCGGATAGACCCGATGTTTATGAAAATTTGGAATTAAGCTTATTTCACCCTGTAAATGAAAAGTTATAAAAAACACCCCAAGCTGTAACTCTGTTAATAATTGTTCTATTTAAAAAAACAAAAGACTATTGTTAATGGCTTGACAAATACTACAATCGACAGCTAAAAGTACTGAAAAATTGAATATTTTTTAACGCGTTAGTTTTGAGATTTTTGAGGTTAAAGGATTTGAAAAACATGAACTCAACTGCAAACTTTTAGCAGCGACATCTCCGTTAATTTTTATCCTATACAAATAAAAACGAAACAAAAATATTCTATGAAAAAAAATCTAAACTTTTGCACTCTTGAATATTTTTGGTATCTTTTTTATTTTTAAAGTTATTTTCAAAAATATGTTATTTTTTTGGATTTAAAAAAAAAATTTTCAATCATTTCAAAAATATGCATTCTAAACCATTTAAACTTGTATAGTATATTGTTAGCACATAAAAAATGTAAATTGTAGAAGGATTACCTTTAATTTTAAATCTCGTGAGAAAATACGTCAGTTTTTATACTGATTTTTTTCTGAAAAAGGGAATTAACAGTTTTATTTTGATCATAACTCTGTTAATTTTTATGCTAATTACTTAAAAGTCATGTTCATTTTAAAGATTTTTAAAGTACTTTAAAAAATGTTCGATGGATTTTTCTTGAAAAATATAATTTTTTTAGTTATTTTACGTTTAATGTTTCCAATTTAGTTTTTGGCGGACATGAAATTATCTTCAACCAGCCGTATCTCAGCACCTATTGCACCTATTTAAATGAAAAAAAATCAATCTTTTTCTTTTTCTATAAACTTCATTTTCTTCGTGATGTTTTTTTTACATAGAATGTCTATTCTCCGAGTTATTCGAGAAAAACTACTGGAAAACGTCTTTTTTTTAATAAAAATTGTACATTTTCAATCACCATTAACGCAGAAAATATTGACTTATCGAAAAATGTTCACAAGATACTTTTTGCTTAAAATTGATTGATCGATTCTTGGGTTTATTTTCAATATTTTATTTTTCACCCTCTAGGCAAAAGTTCTCATCGGCACTATACAGGGTGATTCATAACTTAACCAAAAAAATTTGAGAATAGATGCGGCATGAGAATAGGAGTCAATATCGTAAAAAAAATTGTTGTNAACGAAACCAAAATATTCTATGAAAAAAAATCTAAACTTTTGCACTCTTGAATATTTTTGGTATCTTTTTTATTTTTAAAGTTATTTTCAAAAATATGTTATTTTTTTGGATTTAAAAAAAAAATTTTCAATCATTTCAAAAATATGCATTCTAAACCATTTAAACTTGTATAGTATATTGTTAGCACATAAAAAATGTAAATTGTTGAAGGATTACCTTTAATTTTAAATCTCGTGAGAAAATACGTCAGTTTTTATACTGATTTTTTTCTGAAAAAGGGAATTAACAGTTTTATTTTGATCATAACTCTGTTAATTTTTATGCTAATTACTTAAAAGTCATGTTCATTTTAAAGATTTTTAAAGTACTTTAAAAAATGTTCGATGGATTTTTCTTGAAAAATATAATTTTTTTAGTTATTTTACGTTTAATGTTTCCAATTTAGTTTTTGGCGGACATGAAATTATCTTCAACCAGCCGTATCTCAGCACCTATTGCACCTATTTAAATGAAAAAAAATCAATCTTTTTCTTTTTCTATAAACTTCATTTTCTTCGTGATGTTTTTTTTACATAGAATGTCTATTCTCCGAGTTATTCGAGAAAAACTACTGGAAAACGTCTTTTTTTTAATAAAAATTGTACATTTTCAATCACCATTAACGCAGAAAATATTGACTTATCGAAAAATGTTCACAAGATACTTTTTGCTTAAAATTGATTGATCGATTCTTGGGTTTATTTTCAATATTTTATTTTTCACCCTCTAGGCAAAAGTTCTCATCGGCACTATACAGGGTGATTCATAACTTAACCAAAAAAATTTGAGAATAGATGCGGCATGAGAATAGGAGTCAATATCGTAAAAAAAATTGTTGTAAAATCCTTACAGTTTCCGAGAAAAAAATTATTGAAGTTATAGTACATTCAACCACTACATAGCTGGACAACTGTAGTCTCTAGCNTTTTATACTGATTTTTTTCTGAAAAAGGGAATTAACAGTTTTATTTTGATCATAACTCTGTTAATTTTTATGCTAATTACTTAAAAGTCATGTTCATTTTAAAGATTTTTAAAGTACTTTAAAAAATGTTCGATGGATTTTTCTTGAAAAATATAATTTTTTTAGTTATTTTACGTTTAATGTTTCCAATTTAGTTTTTGGCGGACATGAAATTATCTTCAACCAGCCGTATCTCAGCACCTATTGCACCTATTTAAATGAAAAAAAAACAATCTTTTTCTTTTTCTATAAGCTTCATTTTCTTCATGATGTTTTTTTACAGAGAATGTCTATTTTCCGAGTTATTCGAGAAAAACTACTGGAAAACATCTTTTTTTTTTTAATAAAAATGTACATTTTCAATCACCAATATCGCAGAAAATATTAACATCGAAAAATGTTCATAAGATACTTTTTGCTTAAAATTGATTGCTTTATCGATTCCCGGTGTTATTTTCAATATTTTATTTTTCACCCTCTAGGCAAAAGTTCTCATCGGCACTATACAGGGTGATTCACAACTTATCCAAAAAAATTTGGGAATAGATGCGGCATGAGAAATGGAGTCAATATCGTAAAAAAAATGTTTGTAAAATCCTTATAGTTTCCGAGAAAAAAATTATTGAAGTTATAGTACATTCAACCACTACATAGCTGGACAACTGTAGTCTCTGGCGTCATTCGTAATACGCGTGGAAAGCCACGTGGCCTCAGCGACTCCGAATACTGAAATCTGATTTTACAGTCATCGTTGCCATAGTGTTTACAATAGTTTTTTAGTA
>NW_019418163.1:0-9286 GCF_000390285.2 Anoplophora glabripennis | reverse complement strand
TCGCCACGGTAGCGCAGTCGGTCGAGAGTGCGGTGGCAAGCATTTCTCGGCTAGGCTTCCTACTTTGGTCCGGGTTCGATCCCCGGTGTCGGCACTGGCAATGTCGATGGATAATGGGTGTTTGTCCGCGTTTTTTCAAGTGTAGCCCCCTTCCGCACAAGCCTTTGGCTTTTGGATTTGGGGGTTGTCTCATTTCTGTGGTGTGTTTTATGTTTATGTTTTTTTAAAAATTAAAAAAAAGAGTGTTAACTTTAAGAATTTAATTTTTCAAAAACCATTTGAAAGGTTGAGCGGTCTTTTCTATGTGAAAAAATTTTTAAGTATCTATATGCTTTATTTGAGGCTGTGCAAAATTTTTTTTTTTAATTTTTTTCAAAAAATTATTTTGCGAAAACTATAGAACTGATTTTAATAAAATTTGGTGTGTTGTTTTATTATACTCTAAGTTATTTTTACCAAAATTAGAATGCCCTCGGAGCAATTAAAATATTTAAAAAAAATTATCCAAAAACTTGATTATTTTATTTATTTATTTAGAAGTTACAATATCCAACGGGACAAAGTCCTAATTATAGGATAAGGTAAAACAAAAAACCTTAACTAAATTTTAAAAGAAAAAGACAAACTAACATTAAATATAAAAATATAATTACTACATAACATAGAGCAATCAAAATATAAAATCCAGACAAAAAACTTAAGGATAAACAATAACAGACAAATAAAACAAATAAGCTAACAAACATATACAAGATAAGGATTACATTTACTAGACAAACAATTTTTTTATGTCATTCATACAATGAAAAAATATATCAAGTCGATCTTCATACTTCTGGTAATTGGAAATCATTTGATATAGGGGAGATGCTATTAGTAAGTTGGTACGAGGTGTGGGTAATTGTAAAACGGAGTGAAATCTAGAATTAAGTCTAGGAACATGATATAAAATCCTTGAGACTAACGAGTCTGCATTTAACGTGTTACTTATGATTTTATTTTCATCAATTATTGCCATTTTGCAACATCGGTAATAAATTTAAACATTTTTAACCTACAGTATATTGTGCAAACTTCAATTCTAAAACATTTTTTCCTCTTCGATATTTTTCCACAATGCATAGGTTCCAAGGTATAAGTAAAAAAACTCGGATAAAATAGGTATTTTTTAAATTTTTTAAACATTTTTGCAATTTTAAAAATGTTCCGGACCTCGCCCAGATCTAGGGATCTACACTTTTATTATGTGAGTTGTACTGAAGGTAATCCAGAAAAAAAATGCTTGCTCCTTCTCACATCTACCTCAAAACAGATCCGCCCTGATCTATAGCGTAGATCCAACGTGTTTTAGATACTGGTAGTGTTGTTCCTCGTCCTGAACGATCCGAATCGACAAACACAAGGAACATTGCCATCAAACTGGTGCACCTGGCGAATCTCAAAACCTTAAAATATACACTTAAAATTCATCTTATACGGGGCGTTCAAAGTCACACCACCGTCAATCAAAGGATAATGGAACAACCGCCACATCAAGACAAAAACTACCGTAAAAGAGTCCCGCCCTCCTTAAAACTTCCCTTTGATCCGTCTGGCATCCAGGTAGATCAAAAATCGCGTCGCATCCTCACATTGCCCGAAAAATGACGGTCTGTGTCCTGTGTGGGTAACCCTCAAAGCGGCAGCACTCAGCCGATAATTGCTCGCGACGTAGTACAGGGCGAAGATTCTTCGGAAATGGGCCAGACGTTCCCTTCGTAAAATGGCCTGCGGTTGGCGGTCGGGGCCCGTTAGGTATCTCGGCTAATGGACAATTATGGGAGACCCTTTGTCTTTTCTTTGTCCCGATTCGTTTTTGCGTTAACGAATTTAGTGGTGTAGCGGACCGAACGCGCCGAGAAAATAAAGGGGACTATGTAAAACTAGATATAAAACGTGTTGAAAAGGAAGTCGACATAAGGAGCCGAAAACAATAAATAAACAAGGCCTTAAAAAACTGAATGGAATACGTTTTCTATGAACTCATTCTTTTACAAATTATTAGTTTATGAAAAATATACAGGGTGTCCGGAAAGGTCATGTCAAAAATGAAGGGTATACAGGGCAGCTCAAAATAGTTGTACTACTTCAAACTAATTTTGCCTATCGGACTTCGTTGTGGAGTTATTCGCCTTCAAAGAAAGAAGTTTGAAAACAAATTCTAATTATAACTTCTAAGTCGTTACCACGACAACAATGAAATTTGGGCAATTAAAGTAACTCATGATAATGTTCATTTCCATGTTTAAACTGATATTCAATATGCCTGGGTTATACAGGAGCAGACGAAATAATTTATTTAAATTTATATATCTTTGACAGCGTTGCCAAATTTGGCATTTTTCTTTCTTAGTTCAATTCCTCTCTCACTTTGCTAAAAAAAAGGTACACCGTATATCAGTCGATATCTTGCACCGTTTTTGAGAAAATCGGATTTTATTAACAACATACATGTATTGTATCAAAAAAGAGATATTAATATTTTTGAAAAAATCTTGAAATATTTGAAATAACATGGCTTATGTCCGAATACCACATTTCCCGATCGATGGATCGGTCGAGGTACTCCTTTTTCGTGGCTGCCTCGGCCTTCCGATCTTAGTCCCCGCGATTTTTTTCTTTGGGCCCATCTTAAAAGTCTTTTTTATCAAACTGAAATGATCACCGCATATTATTTTGAGTACAGCAGAGGTGTTTGGGCAATATTGAACATCTTACGTAACAGTTTTTCTTTTAATTCTATAGAAACCGAGATTTTTACAAAAATGTTAATATCACATTTTTGATACAATAAATGTGTGTTGATAAAATTCGATTTTCTCAAAAACGATACAAGATATCGACTGATGTATGGTATACCTTTTCTTTAGAATAGTGAGAGAGGAATCGAACCTTGAAAGAAACATGCCAAATTTGGCAACACTGTCAAAGATGTAGAAATTTAAATGGCATATTGAATATCAGTTTAAATTTGGAAATGAACATTACCACGAGTTACTTTAACTGTCCAAATTTCATTGCTGTCATGGCAACGACTTAGTTATAATTGGAATTTGTTTTTCAATCTTCTTTCTTTGAAGGCGAATAACTCCACAACGAACAAAATTTTTATGAAGTACTACAACTATTTTGAGCTCGCTGTATACCCCTTCATTTTTGACATGACCTTTCCGGACACACTGTATAAAGGAACATAGTCCAAGATCAGAAACATTTTTTACTATTTCCATGCGTAGACATTACAGTGGTACAATTCTTTAATTCTGATTTTAATTTTCACATTCCGACAAACCCTGAAAAATTAATTCAACCGAATCAACTAAATCTTTAATACCGTCATTAAAAAACGTCTCTTGGTATTTCGCTTTGAGCCCGAATTTGCTATTTCGCGATGCGCGACTTCCCTCATTAAAAAATGACACCTGTCCAACCATCAGCCGAGCGACATACCATGAAATCGCTGAAAATTTTTTTCTCATTCTCGCGATTATAAACACTTTTCAGCGCGCTCTCATTTTTCATAAAATAAGTGGACGTGAAATAATTGAGCCCGTGAAGTAAAATAATTGCGGATGTGAAATAATACATCTAAAAATTGGCACTAAATCAAAATTAACCCTAGACCGTAGTGAAGCCATTATAGCCACTTTTTACATTGACATTAAGAGGTAACTTGTTTTTCATGAACAAGTTATTAAGTGAAACAAGATTATTCTCAATTGTTTAAATATTTTTACATCAACACCGTGTGAATTGTGCTTTATATTAAAGTCTTCTGCAATATCGTTAATAAAGATAACAAACAGAAAAGGTCCAAGTACACACCCTTGAGGAACACCTGAACATTTAAGCGTTAATCGCTACTGTTGGCCGGTGGTGGCACTGCCAGTAAAGTTGTCACATTCCTCCTTATCAATATTAGTTTAAGGATTCCGATGAAACATTATAAACTCTACAAGTTTTGATGTTTATGCATTTTAATCATACAAAGAGCCATATTCTTTAAATATTTTTGGGTACAAACTATTCAAATTGCCAGTAATTGGAGAATAGTTCGGAACTTTCGAGGAATTAATAAACAGCACGGCGTATAATCGATATATAAATTTCCGAATGGTACTTTGTTACGTTCAGGTAGGTAATTTACAACTTTTAATTGGTTATTTATTAGACGTAGTCGGTGAGCGACGGCGAAACGGAGTAATCCAGGGGCACACAGGTGTTTCCTGAGCATTAATATCGCTGCGTATTTATTGTCTTAATATTTACCATGATCCGATATACGGTTTCATTAAGGCCGCTCGGAATTCAATTCCCCGGCAATTTGTTCGAGTGTATTATTTTAATAGCTTTTTTTTTTCGGCCGGCCGTAATGAATGAATAATATATCGGAACCAATCTAGGTATTAATAACGGGGCAATTTGCAATTCAAATGGGCAGGTGGTGATAGGATAACGTACTTAATATACGGTTGGCATTTGTATCAATGAAAATGAGAGAGTGGTAAGTATTCCGCAGTTGACTTTATTAGTATCGATCGATTATGGAGTTAATTAAGTGACTAGTAAATTGTAAGTAACTGATGCACAAAGTAATTATGAATTTGTTTTTCTACATAGCCTACTACTGTATACAATCATGTTACTAGATTTTGTTTAGTACACTATAAAATTAATCCATTGAGTGGAATTATCGAGTACATTTTCACTCAATTTTGATCGTTTTGATAATTTTACTCATTTGTGATAATATTTTCACTTAAATATAGGTACCCATTAAATAAATTCTGCAGATAAACTCGAATTTGGTGCACTTGTAACTAAATCGGAGTAAATGTCCTCATTATCGAGGGATCCCACCCCATTCTATGGTTGTCGTGCGTTGTCTTTGTATATTCCCATCGTCCCCATTAAGGTAATCTCAATATCTTCTAAACCAGTTAATATTTCAACTTCAATCAGCTCAAGATCAGTCAAGTTTATAAACATTTTACAAGAAAACTTTTTGCTGCGAATTGATTAGGAAGTATTTGTAACTAAAAAAAAAACAGTGGTGGACCTTTTTCCTAGGAAAAAAGGAGCCCTACCTACTCAGTGTTCACGCCACTGGAGTATGTTTTAAAATCATTTATCCATGGAGAAATAGTCCTTATTAAAAAAATATCCTCCAATTTTTACATTACATAATTTATTTTTGGTATTTAAATTATAGAAAAATGTATACAATTTTTAACAGGGAAAAAATATGCGATAAAAAATTTTTATATGACAAATCTCAATTATTTTCGTTAGTAGAATATGTCAGTGAAGTCTGGCGAAACATATTATTAAAATCTGGTATTCAGAATGTTAGTAGAATGCTGGCCAAAGTCTAATGGCGTATCCAACGACATAAATTAGCAAAGTTACTATAAACAGGTGTCATAATAGCTTCGTTTTGTACTTACGGGTTGTTCAAAATTAATAAAAATGTGGTTTATTTAAAAAAAAACAGCAGANACAATTATGGGAGACCCTTTGTCTTTTCTTTGTCCCGATTCGTTTTTGCGTTAACGAATTTAGTGGTGTAGCGGACCGAACGCGCCGAGAAAATAAAGGGGACTATGTAAAACTAGATATAAAACGTGTTGAAAAGGAAGTCGACATAAGGAGCCGAAAATAATAAATAAACAAGGTCTTAAAATACTTACTGGACGTTTTCTGCGAACTCCTTTTACAAATTATTAGTTTATGACAAATATACATATACCTATATTTTTTTTGAAGTACTACAACTATTTTGAGCTCCCCCGTACACCCCTTCATTTTTGACACGACCTTTCCGGACACACCGTATAAAGGAACATAGTCGAAATTCAGAAACATTTTTTTATTATTTCCATGCGTAGACATTATAGAGGTACAATTCTTTAATTATGATTTTAATTTTCACATTCCGACAAACCCTGAAAAATTAATTCAACCGAATCAACCAAATCTTTAATACCGTCATTAAAAAACGTCTCTTGGTATTTCGCTTTGAGCCCGAATTTGTTATTTCGGTCCCATTTAATTTAAAAAGTCGCGATGTGCGACTTCCCTCATTAAAAAATGACACCTGTCCAACCATCAGCCGAGCGACATACCATGAAATCGCTGAAAATTTTTTTCTCATTCTCGCGATTATAAATACTTTTTAGCGCGCTCTCATTTTTCATAAAATATGAATGAAGGTACGATCTGTTGGTTTCTAACTTCGGCATCAGAAATATAAATACCATCAAGCAAGTTACTTTATTAGTATTTGTAATTTAGTGTACAATATTGGACTTGTTTATTTAGTTTAATAATAATAATATTGAAGTAATTATCCGTCGACTGCACCTTAAATGTAGTTTTACAAACTCATTTCCGGAGAAAGCGTCATATGTTTTACTTCACGTAGGCATATACTTCAAAGACAAAATTACTTCACGTCCCCTACCCCAGTTGTGAAGTAAAAGTGGACGTTGAAACAATTGAGCCCGTGAAGTAAAATAATTGCGGATGTGAAATAATACATCTAAAAATTGGCACTAAATCAAAATTAACCCTAGACCGTAGTGAAGCCATTATAGCCACTTTTTACATTGATGACATTAAGAGGTAACTTGTTTTTCATGAACAAGTTATTAAGTGAAACAAGATTATTCTCAATTGTTTAAATATTTTTACATCAACACCGTGTGAATTGTGCTTTATATTAAAGTCTTCTGCAATATCGTTAATAAAGATAACAAACAGAAAAGGTCCAAGTACACACCCTTGAGGAACACCTGAACATTTAAGCGTTAATCGCTACTGTTGGCCGGTGGTGGCACTGCCAGTAAAGTTGTCACATTCCTCCTTATCAATATTAGTTTAAGGATTCCGATGAAACATTATAAACTCTACAAGTTTTGATGTTTATGCATTTTAATCATACAAAGAGCCATATTCTTTAAATATTTTTGGGTACAAACTATTCAAATTGCCAGTAATTGGAGAATAGTTCGGAACTTTCGAGGAATTAATAAACAGCACGGCGTATAATCGATATATAAATTTCCGAATGGTACTTTGTTACGTTCAGGTAGGTAATTTACAACTTTTAATTGGTTATTTATTAGACGTAGTCGGTGAGCGACGGCGAAACGGAGTAATCCAGGGGCACACAGGTGTTTCCTGCGCATTAATATCGCTGCGTATTTATTGTCTTAATATTTACCATGATCCGATATACGGTTTCATTAAGGCCGCTCGGAATTCAATTCCCCGGCAATTTGTTCGAGTGTATTATTTTAATAGCTTTTTTTTTTCGGCCGGCCGTAATGAATGAATAATATATCGGAACCAATCTAGGTATTAATAACGGGGCAATTTGCAATTCAAATGGGCAGGTGGTGATAGGATAACGTACTTAATATACGGTTGGCATTTGTATCAATGAAAATGAGAGAGTGGTAAGTATTCCGCAGTTGACTTTATTAGTATCGATCGATTATGGAGTTAATTAAGTGACTAGTAAATTGTAAGTAACTGGTGCGCAGAGTAATTATGAATTTGTTTTTCTACATAGCCTACTACTGTATACAATCATGGTACTAGATTTTGTTTAGTACACTGTAAAATTAATCAATTGAGTGGAATTATCGAGTACATTTTCACTCAATATTGATCGTTTTGATAATTTTACTCATTTGTGATGATATTTTCACTTAAATATAGGTACCCATTAAATAAATTCTGCAGATAAACTCGAATTTGGTGCACTTGTAGCTAAATCGGAGTAAATGTCCTCATTATCGAGGGATCCCACCCCATTCTATGGTTGTCGTGCGTTGTCTTTGTCTATTCCCATCGTCCCCATTAAGGTAATCTCAATATCTTCTAAACCAGTTAATATNGTTTCGCAATAAAATGCCGGGAAAAAATATGCGATAAAAAATGTTTATATGACAAATCTCAATTATTTTCGTTAGTAGAATACGTCGGTGAAGTCTGGCAAAACATATCATTAAAATCTCGTATACAGAATGTTAGTAGAATGCTGGCCAAAGTCTAATGGCGTATCCAACGACATAAATTAGCAAAGTTACTATAAACAGGTGTCATAATAGCTTCATTTTGTACTTACGGGTTGTTCAAAATTAATAAAAATAAAAATATGTGGTTTATTAAAAAAAAACAGCAGAGAAAATAATATTTAATTTATTAATAAATAAGGTTACTTGAATATTTGTTTTTATTTCAAAAATAATTTGATGTTTTCGCACTTTTGATATTACTATTGTAATCGGAAAGGTTTTTAGCTTATTTTAGCTATCATTTAAAATTTTTCCTGAGTACGGCTCTGAACGCTTTTAAAATATCACAACAGTATAAAAGTCAATGCAGTACAAAATATCCAACAATTAATTTATTTAAATCAATAATTTAAAAAGGTTGTACCTACCTAATAAAAAAAAATAATATGAATTTATGAAATGTTTTATTATTTCTAATTGGTATTGCTAATAGTAGTAAAAAAAATTGTTGGATATTTTATGCTGATATTGAGTTTTATACTGTTATGACTTCCTCCAATAAATATTTTGAAAGCGTTCAGAGCCGTACTCAGGAAAAATTTTAAATTATAGCTAAAACAAGCTAAAAACCTTTTTAAGTGACTACTATAGTAATATCATCTAATTCAGAATTAAAAATGACTTTAGATTTTGTCATAAAAATAGCAGCGACTTGGGTATTTAAAAAACAAATCTGATGATGGCCGCTCGAAGACGAAACGTCGGATTGCAAAAATGTTGACGCCATTGGATAGAGCGAAAAGGTGGCATTGTAAAGATAAAATTTATTTTAAAATTCGTTTTCAAATAAAACCAAAAAAAGCGATTTTGCAAAATTTCGGGTTTTTCTGGATATCTCCGGAACTACACGAAATTTTAAAACTGTCTAAACGGCATATTGTTAGGTATAAAAAAACACATCTTTCTTCCAATTTCAGCCACCCCGTATATCTTACCGTTTCCTAGATCCTAATGCTGTCCCATCCTTATCTTGGACTCACTGTATTCGACATGAAATTGCCTTTATTTTACGGCTTGTGTGTGCTTCGCGTACATATTTTTTAAATAATTTGTTTGTAACGATTATTGTAATGCCAAACACGGTAGCTGCTGTTCCTTTTCGAAGCACCTACATACCAAAAATACGTTCCAAATACCCGGGAAAATTACGTAACCAGTGGTTA
>NW_019418162.1:22339-24682 GCF_000390285.2 Anoplophora glabripennis | reverse complement strand
AATTAATGAACACTTAGCAATTTTATTTTAATATATTAGTTATCTAATTTATCATCCCGGTTAGACAGACACTTTATCAATTAAGTGAAAATTGTTATAAATGTAGATGTATGTTCATGTTTATTCAATATTTCGAATTGGCAACACTTTCTTCAGATATCAATTTTTGTTGTCCAATCTGGCAACGTTTAGTATCCAGTTTAAATGAACAAGGTCAATGGCGGCATCTGTGCCTTATCAAAGAAGTTACGCATATGGGTTAGATATGTGGTACTACGTTTTCATCATATGTAAAGTTTTGTGCAAACATTATAGATGGCGGGGCAATGTCAGTTCCAAGAAGAATAGACAAATAGGTTTTATCATATCTGTTCCTGTTTATCTGTTATGTTAAAGAATAAGGTTATGTTTGTTTGTAAGAATTGTAAGTAACATTGACGGATAAATAACTTAAAACCACATATCGTAAAACATACACAAACATACTGTTGTATTATTAGGAAAATTTCAATACAATCAAATATCAAATACATGCAGAAGCTCCTAACGATCCAAGCTCTCAGTACAGAATGCGCTGAACAGGGCCCGAGAACTTATACTTGAAAATATGGGGACACTGGGAACCACGTGACTTGAGATGGATAAACAAGTTGGGGAAAGAGTCTATAGATGTCGCCACAAAGATTTTGTAGAATAAATTTTGACAATTGCAATTATGAATCATTTCATGTCATTCTTATTNTTAAAGAAATGTATTCTAAAGTAATGCAAATAACTGATAAATAAGTAAAAACTTACCTGGGCATAACCCCGGCACAGGTGCTGTAACAAAGATGCCGACGGCGTCTATGCTTAAGCCGGGGATTAGGTCGGTGATTAAAAGGAAAGAAAGGGATTCTTTCCAGGTAGCCTTAATAAAGGCAGGTAGAAATTGCTCCTTGCACTACACTTTCACAAAACACGTGTGCTCTGGTCGGCTGCCCGCTAGGAACTGATTCAATTTGAGGAGATCTTTATAAAATCTGAAGAAAGTGAACCAGTGAAAGTGTTTACTAAAATTGACTCTACTCCGATAAAACCAGAAGATTTAGAGGTACCAGTTAAAGTCGAGTAAACATCTTTTAACCAATAAATAAAGCAGGAAATAGCGTATCCACTAAGGCAGCACATTTGCTACTTCAAACTATTTTTGACTTTATCTACATGTATTATAGTTCACAGACCACAACCTGTCACTCACCATAAGTGTCGTATTCTTCGAGTAAAGCATGGAAACATGAAAAAATATCTCAAATATTTTCCATCAATATTTTCTTGCATATGGCTAGTCTGATTTTGACATTCTATTTTTGTAATAATAGATTTATTACTCAATAAGATAGAAACATTGAATGAATGAACAGTACTGATATTAGAGATATTGTTACTTTTTTTTTGGTGTTATCCCAACTACATTTATTTCCTGTTTTTGATTTTTTTTGTTATTGGAAATCATCCAAATCGAGAATATGACTATGGATTCTAAAAAAAAACATTATTATTGTCTTATGTGAATTAGATGCAGAGAAATTGTCCAGATTGCTAACTTCAGATTTAAGTCAGCAGTTTGTCATTTTCTCCAAAATGGCTTAAGGTCCTAGATAAATGATACTATAGATAGGAAACTTGAACAGATTTCGTGGTCATTAACAGCGCTAACTGTTGACACTTTCTCCAACTTCTATTGCTTTCCTTTTCTAGGAATTATCGGTAATACAGTGAGTTAAATTACCTGTAGCCGGTAAAAGATGCAAGCGCCATCTAGTTGTACGCTCTACAACTATATACCTACCTACTCAATATTTGTTTTAGGTATTCTGCCGCCGCTAAATTTAAAATTACATAACAAATCTCACCCTACACAGATCACTCAGAAATTGATTTTGTAAAATAATTTTCACGTAGATAATTTTTTTTGTCACCATGAGAAAATAAGTACATTTGATAAAAAGCATTAAAATCACTCAAGCATTAAAGACACTTTTAAATGCTCTAATAGTCTTCCTACTTAAAATAAGAAATAATTTTGATACTGTAACTTTTTAAAATGTTTGTTGAAAAAATTTCAAATTTCAGTACATATTTTGAAAAAAAAAGAGTGAAAATGATTATAGAGTTTCAGTGCTTTCTATATTGTATTAGCTTTCACGGTGAATAAAAAAATATTACAAGTAAATAATTTTACTAAACCAATCTTTGATTAATTCTTGTAATAGAGATTTATTATGCAACTTTAAATTTTTCGTTGTGTTGATATCCATAAAAAAAACTACCTACCTCTGATCACATTTTTTATTAAAAAAA